>NC_083451.1:5319904-5470723 GCF_020745735.1 Hemiscyllium ocellatum
CTGGTTCAGTCCATATGTCCCTAAACGGGGAAACTTGCAAGGCTGGGATGATCTGACAATTCCCCGTGTTACCGAAACAGTGATCTAGACATGGGCTGTAGATGATGTAGAGAATGATACAGCCCACTGGCTGGTTATTGCGCTGTGTTCTGTTATTCAGCAGAGTTTGGAAAAGCTGAGCCGCGATGCGGTTCCCGTTGATCTGGGCGGTGTTCAGCAATTTACTTTCTGGGCAACGGCTGACGCTTTCTGGAAGACTGCGAGGCAATTTCCAACTAGGAATTTCAGGAAAATGTTCATATCATAGGTAATGAAAGGATGCAATAATATCCTTGTCGTTGTTGGTGTCTGGTCTCTCTGCACTGGAAGCAGGTAAAGCCACCAGGAAAGCGAAGGGTTTTCTCCCATAATTGGTCACCTGGTGCCCAGATACTCTGCGGAAACTGAAAGAGACAAAGTCAGGGTGTGTGTCAAGGAACAGACTTGATCCATTCTCTTTGCAGTGTCAAGAGCACAGTTTGAGATGAGTTACTTGGAACAACGCCCATCATATTAAAGAAAACATGAAACCCTGCAATTCACATTTCAAGTTATTGCATGGAAGGTCAATGTTGAATTACTTTGTATCTCTATCCGAGTGTTGTAGTAAATTCTGGGATCAGTGATAGGTTTAAAGAGAGAATCTGGGTAATTGACAGAGAGCAGCAGTCTGTTACTTATTTTTTGTACAAACCTCCTGCAATGAATCAGAGAATGCCTCAAGCCTTCTTGATAACTCGCTGTAACTACATTTTAAATTATTTGACTGATGCACAACTTGATGCCGCATGATACACGGGATGGTTAGAAATAAATAGAGACGGGAGAGAGAAAGAAGAGTGCAAGAGAATGAGAGCTACTGGTGCAATCAGTGGGAGCTGGAGGGAGGAAAATCCAGAAAGAATGGTTAACCGTAAAAAATGTTTGGGGCATACACAGACAAACAGAACAAAATGCTTGCTGACAGGAACATGGGAATAATAGCAAAGGAGGCAGAGGGAGAGAAAGGGAAACTGAGAGGTGAGTGAGATGATTCAGTGAACAGTAAAATGTTGCCTGTGTGGGGGATTTGGACTTCCTCTTTAAACCTCACTCCGATGTACTTCACTCTCTCCTTTATTTCAGGGTCAGCGGGTGCTATCGATTTCACTGTTAGAGATATGACCCCAGGAAATCTGGTAATAGTTTCCCTGGAAGTCTCTTCATCTGGGAGTAATGAGAGTCCTGGTTAATGGGTTCAGATGTATTTCCCCCTGCTACAGAGCTTTCCCTAACCCTGCCGTGTTCTTGCCATTTATTCGCAGCCGGCTCCAGGAACCAGGCTCTGACTTGACCTCAGATTGAGCACAGCCCCCAGCTTACAGAGATGGTCAGGTAAGATCTGTTTCACTGAGACGTACCGATGGACAAGCACTATCAAGGCATGGTTGTATCAGTATAACTGTGAGCATCTCAAGCGGTGTGAGCATCTCATGTAGTGATAGATTGCAAAGCCTGCGGCATCACATCACATCAATCCAGTTAAGGTTGGTGCTTGCACAGATCTTGTTTAATTTGGCTGTCAATGTCCCATGAATACTTTCCACCATACCCTAAGACTGGGGATGATATACACCTCCAAATCTCTGCTTGATTTTCAAAGAATGCAGCATCAAGTTAACGACGTTCTGAATGAAGATAGACTCATTCTCTGAGCTGGTTTCCAACGGTATACCAATCCTTGAGATATATTGATACATCATAAATGTCACGAATGTCCCAACTCCTGCTTTCAAACTTATGTCCACTGGTCCAGCTGATTTTACTCTCCCCCATCTGTATCATGTTGCGACCACAAATTGTCTGGTACTGTATCCAATTGTTCATTACCATATTGATCATCTTCCTCCACTGTGTATGCTCGCTTGGTTGTTAGCTGGCTTCCTATAGATTCCTTATCAACCTGCAGCACGCTAGTGTTTTAATATGGCTGCCATCCCTGGGTCCCAAGACCCTGGCGTGAGCATATACCATTCCCTAATTGTTTGTACATGCCTGGCCATAAGGTCTAAATCTTTAGATTGATATCCCTTGTAAACATGCAGTGCAAGGCGTGGTACACTCTACTATTTTTGCAGGATGGAGTTCTCTCTATTTGCAGGGTCATTTCCTGCTTCTCTAATAACATTCCTTCGCTTCTCAAATTTTGAGGAGCACTGTCTTTCTACTGGCACTGTCTTTCTAACACCTCATCCTGACATTCACCAAATATCACTGTGTAGTCCAACTCAGACTTAGGTGGTCTTGCTTTAGTCAGCATCGTAAACACCTCTGCTTCCCACATCCCCCAAATGTCTTGAATATCACTTGCTATATCCACTATCCAATAACACTAACATCTTTAACTTCTGGCATCATTAATTATATATTGGCATTTTCTACGACCACGTACTGCGATGTGCACTCCAAACTTACTTCTAACTGTCAGCTATGTTTATTTGAACTGTTTGTGAATAATTATGAGACCATCTCCTTTGCTTCTCATTGAGGTGGGTTCGTGTATTTGCTGAGTTTGAAGGAACTGTAAAAGAGCAGAGGGAAATTCTTACTCACAGTAAGTAAGGTGATAAGTAGGAACATGTTAGCATACATAAAATTCAAATGCGTATATGTGCTGTGTGTTAGTGGTGAGCCTGGTTGGTGGGATAAACGGAGTGGAAGTTTAGGGATGAGAAGTAAGTTTGATGATACCAATATTCACAGGGTGATTGGTAGTGAGGAAGATAATCTCAGGTTATCGATAGATACAGACAAATTTGTCAGTTGGGCATGTGAGTGGAAGATGAAATTTAACTTTGATAAATGTGAGATGATGCTTCTTGCCAGGAGGCTCAAGACAAGACAGTACTCAATGAGTGGTGGGATACGAGGAAGTTCAGAGGAAATAAAGATCCATCAATGTGGCAGAAGTGGTTAATGGTTCAGTGGAAACAGTATCTTTAACAGCAGGGATTTCCTTTGGGGCTCTGGATTACTTTGGTTCAGTCACAATTGGGGTTTTGTGTGCAGTTCTGGTCACTTTACGATAAAAAGCATGTGATTGCTTTAGACAGGGTGCACAAAGACATTCGTGAAAATGTCGCTGGGAGATTAGCAGTTTAGTTGTGAAGGTAGATTCTGTATAATGTCCAGTTGCTATCTAACGAGTAGAGATAAGAGGATAAGACTATGGGGGGCATGTATTGTGGGAATCTAAAACAGTTTTGCCCCTTCTCTGAAGATCCAATAGCAATGTGGCCCATTTTTTTAGTTGAAAGGCTCGAGGTTCAAAGGAAAGATGACACCCAGAGGACGGTCGGTTGAGTTGGCAACCTTAAAATATTTTAAAAGTAATTGAGTGACAATCAAGACAATGGAGTAAGTTTTCAAATGGGAATCGTGTAGTTTATGATCTAATTTTCGAGTTACAAACACGAGGATCGATGAGTCAAGTCTATCCCATAACATGTTATCATTCAATGATTTGTCAGTTAACTTTCTGAATTAGGTTCTGTTTTTAGATTAGATTAGACGATTTAGTGTGGAAAAAGGTCCTACACCCCAACAGGTCCACACCGACCCACCGGAGGACAGCACACGTAAACCAATTCCAATACATTTACCCCATTCACCTAACAATACGGGCTATTTAGCATGGCCAATTCACCTAAGTTGCGCCGAACTAATTTTTGTCTTCGTTTTGAAGGACTATTAAATCGCGCACGTCCAAGCTGTTGGGATAGTTATTAGGAACTTCTGGTTCTGATTCAGAGAATTCACTCACAGATAAATTTTGCCAAACGAGTTGCAAAAGTGAAGTAAAAGGAAAGCAACAATATAACCATGTGGAGGAGAACACCTCTCAACGAATTCTACAACGAGAGGCATTGAATGATCGAATAGCCTCAGCAATAACAAGTGTCCTCAGTGAAAATATGTGCAAAAAAATTATATTTTTGGGACTAATTGTGAGAGAAATAAAGCAAGTCTTGTTGTTTGAGGACAACCTGCAATTCGCATTTGAGACCCAAGAGGATCCCATTTATTCAGAACTTGGGGTATTCAAATTGACTTCGTGAAAAACATCATTACAGTATATCTGTTGGGATAATTTAGTTGTTGAAAATGATTAAAACGTTGAAAGTGTCATCATAATTTCCCAGTGGATATACCACACAATATAAAGTCTCTGAAACTGTATTACCTCCAATTCCAACAGATTAACAGCTGCAGCAAGGGAGAGTTAGTGCCAAAAACAGTAAAATGTTGCTTCCAAGGCAAATGGTCGAAAAAGTTTACTACACCATCATTGCTGTTGTTGGAGTTCCTGGTAAGTCGTGAAACCACTCATGTTGTACATATCTCTGCATCTTCCAATTAGAATTATTCAGAATGTGGGTCTATATTCAAAGAGGAACAAGTAACCCCAGTGTCCAAGTGTTACTGGGAGCATCACTCAAAGTAAAATTATACTGAGCGTGGGTTACTAACTGGAGGGGAACAACTTGCCCCAGTGGCTTTGTGTACGTAGGGGTATCTATGAATATAGAATTGAACTGTTTGTGGTGAACCGAATTCAAGTGAATACCTGACTGCCTTCATAACGAGGACCATAATTTGACTGTAAATGTGGAATGCTTCTTTCATAATATATTTCTAACTTCTGATGTGTTCACTGATGAAATTGTCATTGTAGTTTGTAAATACGATTGAATGCAATTAGATAAATCGCTGATGTGTATATTTGGCACTAAGTTTGCAAAGGTAAATATTCCATTGGGGGGACATATATGTGACTCATTCACATATCATGAAAATAACAGAATAGCAATGTCAATTCATTCATTTTTCCGTTAGACATATAATGTTTACTTCAAAAATCTTTTGGACTGATTGATATTCCAGCAAGGTTAGGGCAAGCCTGGATCACAGCTACTACATTTCTTTATCTAGACGTTAATAATGAAGGATCTGGACAACAAGTGTTGACACTATTTCACACCTGTATCTGATAAGTTTTGGATTAACAATGTTTGAATCGGTTATTCATAATCTAAGCACAGTTGATTTTTAAAGTGATCACTGTCCATTACTCTGTGATGTGTGTCCTCCTTGGGCGGAAGAGGTTTTGTTCAGGACCTTACACCAGTTAGTTTTAATGCAATATTGTTTAAAAGCAAAATAAATTTAATAGGAAAAAAATTCTGATGCAATAAATAATGGGCATCAGCACTTGCAATATTATGGCTGTGATAATAATTGAATTAGAGAGGATTACAGAAAAGAAAGAGAATACAATACAGAATGTTGTGTAACATACAGTTGTATGATGGAAACGAACACTTCAGTCCAACTTGTCCATGCCGACTAAGTTCTGCATTTCAAAGAATCCACATCGTGTGGAAACAGGCAGCTCAGTCCTACAAGTCCACATCTGATCCCCCTACGTTACCCCCTACATTTCCAACGGCTAATGCACCGAACCTACACATCCCTGAACACCAGGGAAAGTTCAGCACAGTCATTCCACCTGACATGTGCATTTTTGGACTTTTGCAGGAAGTTGGTGCGTCCGGTAGAAACTGAAGTAAAACACTTGGAAAACTAGTAAACTCCACAAAGACAGTTGCAGTGAGGCTGGAATCGAACCTGACTCCCTTGTACTGTGTGACAGCAGTGCAGACCACTGAATCACTGTGCCATCCCCAGACCTCTATACTTTACCTATTCAAATGCCTTCTGAATATTACATCTGTACCGGTATTTATAAATTCCTGCGGCAGTTCATTACAAAACTAAATCACCTTCTGTGTAAAACAGATGCCCATCAAGAGTCTCCGAATCGGTGTTTTGCTGATTCCGGGTTTTATTTTTTGTGATTGTTTTGTTATGGGAAACTACAGCTAGACAGAGTAAACTGTAAAGCAAAATAAATACCTTTTCCCGACCAACCCCTCGCACGCCCCCAAAAAGACGTATTGAGTACCTGCCGTGTTTCTGAGATTAATTTTCTGCCCATGTGATTCTGTTTGTCTTTTGAAAGTGCAAGTTATTTCACTTGAGAGAAGCTACTGTTATGGTTCCCATGACATTGTACTGAACAAAAAGAAACCTGCGTTCTAAAATTCAACATTAATCTAGAAAATTCAATTAATCATTTCAAATCTATTTTCTTTCATTTTACAGTTAGTCTGGTGGCAATTACATTCTTATCTCGGAACAAGTGTGGCCTGTCAACATGTTCCACTCGCTATCTCGTAGCCATGGCAGTGTCTGATCTACTGTTCATTATTTTTTATATCATATTTTTTGCGTTTGTTAACTATTACTATCCACTGTCTTTTCTGTACATCACTCCTGTTTGTAGTGTTATCCAAGTCCTGGGCTTCTTAACTGTTGATTGTTCTGTCTGGTTCACTGTTGCTTTTACATTTGATCGATTTGTAGCCATTTGTATTCATCAGATGAAATCTCAGTATTGCACAGCGAAAACGGCAATGAGAGTTCTAGCAACAATCTGCATTTTCTTCTCTTTAAAGAATATTCCCATGTATTTCATATATGAATCCGGAAGGATCGTCAGAAACATTCCATGGTTTTGTTACATCAAAGACAGTTTTTATGACAATGTACATTGGGTGAGTTTTAAATATTTTGCAACATTTTTAACACCATTTCTCCCATTCATTTTTATTGTTTTCCTCAACATTCTGACCGTCAGACACATCTTTGAGTCAGTTAAAGCACGTAAACGACTGAGGGGTCAGAGACAAACAGAGATTGACCCAGAGATAGACAGCAGAAAGAAATCTGTGATTTTACTCTTTGCCATGTCCGCCAATTTTATCCTTCTCTGGTTTGTGTATATTTTATATATGTTCAATGTTGGTTATTACGCGGATGATTTTTATCTCTTTAAACAAGTTGCATACATGCTGCGGGACCTAAGTTGCTGCACAAATGCACTTATTTATGTGGTGACACAGAAAAACTTTAGAGATCAGTTAAAGTATGCCGTGAAATATCCAGTTATAAAAACAATTCAATTGATGAATAAATCCAATTGACTGAGAGCCAACATGAGATGCAGCAGATAATGGAACGAGGTGTCCACGTGAGGAATGAACGAAAGGAAAGAAAAGGATTAGCAACACAATTTTGTTGTTTTTTCCAATGAGAAAGAAATGACTCCGTCCAAGGAGCAACACGGAAGAGACGAGAGGAACAAAGTCAAAGTAAACTGCTGATAGCAATGAGCAGCAGAATACAGAAAGCTAAACAACAAAGCCCAGACCAAACACGAATGATTCATGCCTCAGAAAGAAAAAAAAAATCTCCCAAACAATCACTGCACAGCAAGTGAAGCTGACACAAAAATAAACTATCTGGTGAATGTATCATCGTTCTCTGCAGGGAAGAGTGGGAAACTCTTTCTCACAGAAGTCTCGGATCCACACAGCTGGACAAATTACAAAAACATGAGCATCTTCCAATTAAAGAAAAATAAATGGCATACTGTATAAAATATGTTTTTAAATTAAAAATGTGTTTCCAGGGATACCTCGTTTCCATTCAGTTCCCCCGGCTTGATCCAGATATCTGTTCGTTCCTTTGTTTATTTTTCTCATGATTTATGTAATCTGAATCAGATTACCGGAAAAATGTTGCTGTATGATCTAATCCTTTTCTTGGAGATATTTAGCTATTATAGGTCATTTTCACAAATTCCAGGAGCAGCAATTACTATTTTCTAAGCTGTGGCAAATCAGTACAGGATATATGCAGGGAATGGTATGTTCATGGTGGGGCGGTGTTGCTGAACAACAATAGAGTAGTGTAGGTTCATAGTTCCTTGAAAGTGTATTTTCAGGTAGATAGGACAGAGAAGAAGGCGTTTCGTTTGCTTGCCTTTACTTTTCAGTGCATTGAGTATAAGAGTTGTGAGGTCCTGTTGCGGCTGTACAGGGTATTGGTTCGGCCATTTTATGAATATTACATGGAATTCTGGTCTCCCTCCTTTAAGTAGGATGTAATGAAATTTGAAAGCGTTCAGAAAGGATTCACAATAATGTCATCATTTGAGGGTTTGAGTGATAGTGAGACACTGAACTGCCTGGGGCTGTTTTCCCTGTAACAATTGTCTCAGAGGAGGGCATTTGTTTTTTTATTTATAATATCATGAGAGCCTTGGAGAGGGTAATTAAGATTGTATTTTCCATGGGCTGGGGAATCCAGAAATAGAGGCGACGGCTTTAGGTTGAAGGGGAGGAATTCATAGGGGCCTAAGGGGTAATTTTTTTTTCGCAGTAGATGATGTGTATATGGAATGAGCTGCCAGAGGAAGTGACAAAGGCTGGTACATTTCGAACATTTATTAAACGTCTGGATGTGTATATAACCAGGAAGAGTTTCGAGGGAAACGGGCCAAATGAGACTAAATGGATCTGGGATATTTGGTCAGCATGGATGAGTTGGAAAAGACTGTCTGTTTCTATGTTGGACAACACTACGAGACACGAATAAGAGCATGGCTGAACTGTGATCTAACCCCTCATTTCTTTCTTTGTCCCTTACCTACAACATCTTCGTCCTCAATTCGATTTCAAACCGTAACACACTTCCCGTTGTGTTATGGAATATGCATGGTCATCGTCCTCATCCCTTGTGGTATGTCCTGCTCCCGAGGAAAGCATCTGATTCTACTTATTACCTGACTTACTGTAGGTAAGTATTTCCCTCTGCTCCTTCACAGTTCCTTCAAACTCAGCACATACACTAACCTGCCTAAATGACAAGAAAAGTAGATGGTCTCATAATTACTCAAAAACAGTTCAAATAAACATAGCTGACAGAAGTAAGTTTAGAGTGTACACAGCAGGAGTTGGTCACAAAACGACACGACCAGCTATCCTTAGTAGCCACACACGCAGATGACAAGCAACATGAATTCGACGGGGACAACACTCTTATTATAGGGCAAACCCCAAACAGAGAACAGCCAGTGAATTCCTAGAGGCATGGCACTCATCCACAGATTCTATCAACAAACACATCGACTGGACCCAGTATCCCGGCCACTGTAGTGGACAACTGGAACTGACAACTGGAAGTGGCACAGACAAACCACAATAAATGCCGGAGGAAGCACCATAGAAGCGCTTCAGTGGAGGCTCCCAAGCACTGAGGATGTCACCTAGACAAGGGACGAAACTTTTGCAACACAAATTCCCAGCTCGGCGAACAGTACCACAACAACCGGTGGAGTGTACCAGGCTCGGCACTCCATGTAGCCTTACTGGTAAATAAGGGATATCAAACTAAAGATTTAGGCCCTATGGCCAGGCATGTAGAAACAATTAGGGAATGGAATATGCTCACGACAGGGGTTTGGGAATCCAGGGATGGCAGCTATATTGAAACAGGAGCTGGGACAGTAGTAACATTTATGACGAATGAAGATATCTCAAGAATTGGCATACCTTCGGAAATCAGCTCAGAGAATGAGTCTGCCTTCACTCAGAACCCAGTTAATTTGATGCTGCATTCTTTGAAAATGAAGCAGAGGTTTGGATGTGTGTATCATCCCCAGTCACAGGGCATGGGGAAAGAATTCATGGGACATTGACAGACAAATTAAACAAGATCTGCGCAAGCACCAACCTTAATTGGATTGATGTGCTGCCGCTGGCTTTACAATCTAACAATACATGAGATGCTCACACCGCTTGAGATGCTCACAGGTAGACCGATGCCAGTGTTCAGGTGGAGAGGCCCATACAAAGGGCCTAGCTTGGAGCAGTAAACTCAGAACTTAAGCAATATATGCAGCAGCAACCTATGATACATGAGACTAACCACCTGCTGGAAACACAAAGGGAACTGACAGCTGTCAACGAGGAAGGACCGACCAAGCCCGGGGATTGTGTGTACGTGCGGGTATTTCGAAGATGCTGAAATGAGTCAAGGAGAGAGAACTTTCTTAGTGATTAAGACATCATCTACCGACATCCAAGTGGAAGGACGACACATATGGTACCACCTTAATCATTGTGCTAAAGCTCTCTCACCGGCACAAATAAACTCTAACACTGAGGTAAATGAAGTTAGGGCAGATAAAAATGGACACGGGTCGGGCACACAGGAGGCAATAGGCCTCCACAGGGTTCTGAACAAGGTACAGGTGAAGTTCTTGGGAATCCTGATCATTCCAGAAATGATCCTTAACGAGATGTCGAGAACAGGTTTCCTAGCAGCAAGGATGGGGAAGACATGGGGCGGATGCCGCTGATTACCACCTCTCTGATGCCAGGCCTGCAGACTATTAACCTGGTAGACCTAGACAGGTAATGCCAGGGTTAATTTGCGCCCCAGCATGGGTACGCGCCCGTGACAATCACTGGTATCAATGGGCAAACTGCACTGTCGTCGTAGTGGTTGGACAGGACTGCTTCTTGTGTACTAAGTTAATCCCCTCATACTATGTTGCCCATGTGCCCTTTAACCTGATCATCTGTACTGAATGGTGTTTGCCGCACTCTATCCGACCTCTTTACCCGAATGATTCATCAACTTACAGACAATTCCATTGCCCACATTTGCTGCCTGCTACTTCAGGTCACTACATTCTGTCAGAAGGATGACGTGGGCTGGCAGCATCTCCAACGGTGGTGTTGATATCGTACGCCGTGGTTCACCGGTAAGACTAATTCCACTTTTCCCAAGGCTGCTTTCAGGAAACGGGACGGGTTGTGTTTTGAAAGCTTTAAGTGAAATGGCTCCACACTAGTAGGCTACTTTATGGGTCTTTGTGGGAATACGATTCAAATGTAGGTGGACACCACATTTGGGGCTGTTTTAAATTCTCAACGTGTCCCACTGACAGATACTTACTGGTTGATGTTAGAAATTAGGGTTGTGCATGACCCTGCCCACTGACTGGAGTGGCAGCTTTGCCCGTGTAATGCTCCGACACAAGGTCGTTATATCACCACACGCAGCTTGACGCTACGTCACAGTCGCCGAATTAAGCGACAGTGTCTCCCTGATCTGACAATTCAGATTGATAGTATAGGACAGCCAAGAGCTATTCCTAACGAGTTTAAGGCCGGCAATGCGATTGTCGCGGGCAGGGAAGCTCTTCTCCCAATGATGGGGTTTAGCAAGAATGCTGAATGGATTAATTACATTTATTACAAAAAAGCAGAGATTTATCAATTATACTGATGATGCCGTTGTGGCCTTCGGAGAACAATTGGATGCTACCACTAAAATGACATGAAAAAACAGACAGGCCTTAGATTGCATACAGGAAGAAAAAGGCAGAGTTTGTGTGATGTTTGGGGAACATTGCTGTTCCATTATATCTAACAACACTTGCTCTGGGGGATCTTTGACTGAAGCAATGGAAAAACTAAACAATCTAAGAAGGGAGATAAAAATAAAAACATTGCGGTGTTTGGTCATCAGGCTTTTGATTGGCTGAATACTGTATTAGGGTCTTGGGGAGCATGGTTTGTCAAAATTGGTCTTACTGTAGGTGCAGTTTTGCTTGTTGTTGCCTTCATCTTTTGTTGTGCTCTACCTTTTATGAAGTCCTTTTTAGTTCGTGTCACTGCACGGCAACTTGTGGTCATTTCAGATACCCCAGGAAAAGCTTACTCCTCTGTTGGAACCCCGCTGTTCGATGGTTATGATCTAACAACTGCCACAGTACAATTTCCACGTGGCGACGTCGATGATACTTCTGAAGAACGTGGTGCGGTTGAAGATTGTAAGGGATCTTGGGTCTTTTTTCCTGTTCTGGTTATTAGAGGGCAGGTCTTTGGCCCAAGGGACCTCAGGAATGGAGGAATAATCCTTTAAGTTTCCGACTCCAAAAATTATTTTGTCCATGTTGGGATTTTTATTTCTGGTATTGGGCACAAGAGAGGCTAAGCTCATTGTCTCCTTTCCTTGGGTGACACCAGTAGGTCTCAATGGCGGGGGGGAGTGGGGGTAATATGGAAAATAAAGAACATGAAAGCCTGGGAAGGGATAAAGCATGAAGACCAATGGGATCTGTATTCTATCGATGGCAGGGACATGATGGGATAACTATAGTGGAACATTCTTCCACCAATTAGAAGAGTAAGGTTAAGGCTGAGATATGGTAAGATGAGATAACACAAGTAATAAAGCAAGTTTCTTTGTTAAATGTAATTATGACCGGTATGGGACGATAAATATTTAGGGCATGACATTAACATAGCTAATTAAAAGTTAGTAGAGTGAGCTTGAGACAGGAGACTATTGTAACAGATGGAAATGTTAAATATTTATCATGATAGGTCAGTCTGCAATTGAAGATCACTGTAGCAGATTTACCAATAAATATCTAACAGTGACATTAGAATAACATTAAGTAGAATGTACAACTTAGGTGATAATGGGAATTAACAGCACTGGTTTATTGTGCAGCTAGAGTGAGGCACTTGATAAATGCAGTTGGACATGCTGGTAAGCTAACAGAAACATGATTTAAAAATATATAAAAATCCACGGAGCCTGAGCTCGGAGGGCTTTTGAGAATCAGCTTTCTCGCTGTGACGGTTTTTTGCATGCAAATAAAAGGCCTACTGCTTGAAGAACTCTCTGCGTGTCCTGGTGGTTCTCTATATTTTCTCCACAACAGTGTTCGACAAGGTTCCCCTATTGCTAAGCCATTATCTGTGCAGCAAGGTTAGATCACAGTGAATACAGTCTATTCAGCCTCTCCAGTCGAAGGACTTGTCTAAGTCCCCTAACCTCCTCCGACAACAAACCAGACTGGGCCCCTTCCGTCATCTCTGTCCTCGATGATGCAATTAAATCCTACCTCCCCCGCCCCCCCACCCCCCCACCAAGGACAACACACTGGCCTTCCTGAATGGAGCATGGATTTGGGAGTGGGAGATCATGCTTCACAAATTTGTTACAGTTCTTTGCTGAAGCGACCCGTAAGGCTGAGGAGGGCAGGGCAGAAGATGTAATCTATATGGATTTCAGTAAGGTTTTTGATACGGTTCAACATGCTAGGCTGCTCTGGAACATTAGATCGCAAGAAATCAAGGCTGGCTGGCAAATTGGAAAACAAATTGGCTTGATGGTAGGAAGCAGAGTGTAATAGTGGAAGGATGCTTGCCAGACTAGAGGCTTGTGACTAATGGAGTGCCTCAGCTTGCTGCTGCATCCATTATCATTTGTTATCTATCGCAATGATTTGGATAAGAATGTGCAAGGCATGATGAGGAAGATTGCTGAAGACACTAAAATAGCCAGTACCGTGGACGTTGAGGAAGGTTGTCAGAAGTTGCTCCTGGTCCTTGATCAGCTGAGGAAATGAAAAATGGCAGATGGAATTTAAAAGACATGAATGTGAAGCATTGCACTTTAGAGAGTCAAATCAAGATAGGAGTTTCATAGTGAATGGTAGGCTTTAAGAAGAATAGTGGAACAGTGGGGTCTTGGAGTTCAGGTTGACAGTTCTCTGAAAGTGGAGTCACAGGTAGGCAGGTCAGTGAAGGAGGTTTTTGGCATACTGGCCTTCATCGCTCAGGGCATTGGGTATAGAAGTTGGGGAGTTATGTTACAGTTCTACAGGGCATTTGGTGAAGACACACTTGGGGTATTGTCTCAGTATTGATCACCTTGGTACAGCAAAGATGTTGTTAAACTGGATAGAAAACAGAAAGAAATTCGCAAGGTTGTTGCCTGGACTCAATGGTCTGCATTATAGTGAGAGATTGAGCAAGAGTGGATATTGTTTCTTTATAGTATAGGAGAATGATGGCGTATCTTATAGATGTGTAAATGATCGTGAGAGGCATGGATAGGTTGAATGCACTCAGTCTTTTTCCCATAGTTGGGGAATCGAGGACTGGAGGGCATCAGTTTACGGTTAGAGAGGAATGAATAGAAGGAAACCCGAGTGTCAACACAGAAGGTGATACACATATGAAATGAGCTGCCAGCGGAAATGGTTGAGGCGGATACATTAAAAATCTTGTAAAGACATTTGGTTACATACATGGGTAGGAAAACTTTAGGACGATATGGTTCGAGTGCAGGGAAATGTGGTTCGCGTGGATGGACATTTTGGTCTGCATGAACCATTTTTGGGCCAAAGAGCCTGTTTCAGTGTTGTAGGACCCTATGACCGGTAGTTGGTCTGCTGACTGGGCAGAATATAAACTAAATAATTATAAATCTTTGCTTAAGTGTGAAGAAAGAGCATTAAAAGGACGGTTAGACAACATATCACTCCTACCTTGTATGTTTTTATTAACCAGAGGAAATCACATTCTCCTGTATGTTGCTGCAGAGGTGATGACTGACCATGGTAACTGCCCCCATGACAATTTCCTTGACTCCCAAGTCTGGAAAAAACGTAGTATACATTGGTGGTGAGTAGCATTGACAAAGTTCAGTCAGTTTGCCTACATGCTGAGGAAGTGCATTTTCATTTCAATACATCTTCATCCATTTTTCATCACTTTCTGTGAAAATACCAAACAGCCCAAGGCAGTTTACAATATAAAGGGACATGGATAGGTTAAATTGACGAGGTATTTTCTTTGGTTGGGGGAGTTCAAAACTAGAGGGCATCGGTTTAGGATGAGAGGTGGAAGTGTAAAAGGGACGTAGGTGACAATTCTTTCATGCAGAGGTCTGTGAGTATGGAATGTGCTGCCAGAGGAAGAAATGGAGGCTGGTATAATTGCAATAGTTAAAAGGCATCTGGATGAGTATATGAATAGGAAGGGTTCAGAGCGATATGGGCCAAGTGCTGGCAAATGGCACTAGATTTTGTTTGGATATCTGGTCGGCATAGACAAGTTGGACCGAAGTAAATGTTTCTGTGCTATACATCTCTATGACGCTAAATTGTCTGGTACGTTTAGATCAGTTTTTTTTAGATTACTTACAGTGTCGAAACAGGCCCATCGGCCCAACCAGTCCACACCGACGCACACCCACCCAGACACGTCCCCCTACATTTACCCCTGCAACTAACACTACGGGCGATTTAGCCATTGCCAATTCACCTAATTTTGGGAGGAAACCTGAGCAAATCCACAAAGACACGGGGAGGATGTGCAAACTCCACACAGTCAATCGCCTGAGGTGGGAATTGAACCCAGGTCTCTGGCGCTGTGAGGCAGAAGTGCAAACCACGGTGCCACCGTGCCGCATAAATTTGCATTTACAAAAGATAGAACACGAGGTTATAGTCCAACAGGTTGAGAAAGAGACTAACTAAAGTAAATGATGACCAAATGGAAAACACTCCTGGAAAACAGCACCAAGTCCTGAAAAAGACACAATGTCACATTTGGTAGAACGGCTCGTGTAGCTGGTTGCCTGGAGACAAAAAATACTTTGGAATTAAGGTCCCCAAAATACCAAATTCCAATCAAGTTTGAAACTTTGTCAACAGTAAAACCCAATGACGCAGTCCGACATTTTCTGGTTATAAGAACAGGAAAATGTGAACAGTTCTAGGAGAAGTACCAAGCCAACAACAAATGCAGATAGCCGTCAGGATAGGTATCTGAAAGGTACATTTATCTATCATCCACCTGTGAAACAGAAATCCTCAGGAGAAGAAAACTTCCAGAGGAAGGTACAAAGTGAAGATTTGACTGCTGTCTGGTTTTGAAATTCGCATTTTGGTAAATCCTAGTTGAGTTTTATCGGATTAGTATAATGGAAAAGGAAGTAAATATAGGAGATGTAGTTCATAGTTAATTATTCTCCATTGTACATTAAGAAATAAATTTGTTACTTTTTACTTTAACTAATTGTTGGCCTCTCCAATTTCACAGATTACTGTATGGGATAAATCTGGTCTGTGTTGATGGTTCAAATTAACGGGGGAGGGGGGTGTACCCGGTGTCGTATCAATAATTAGATATTAGATCAGAAATAGAAAGGGAGAGAGGAAGTCAAGATAGTTATCATTACCAGTTGAGTAATACTCAGCAAATGTTGAATTTACACTTTCCAAGGCCCTGATGTGTTTCATCGTCAGAGATTAAAATAAGGAGTTAGTGCAATGATTGATGTGTTGGCTTTGACTTTGCGGAACTCTTTATATTCCAGGAATGTTCCTTCAGATGGGAAATAGCAGGCATCAGGCAGCAAGAAACACAAAATAATTGACATGATATCTGGCAAAGGCAACATCGCAAGCTATGATTAAAGATGTTATAATGGGCATTTGGATATGATGTGTAAATCATTTATCGGAAATAATAAATTTTGAATAATAATGGGCAGGGTGGTTCAGTGATTAGTGGTTAGCACTGATGCCTCACAGCTCCAGAGACTTTGGTTTAAGTCCCAGTTCAGGCAACTGTCTGTGGGGAGTTTGCACATTCTCCCCGTGTCTGTGTGGGTTTCCTCCAGGTGCTCCGGTTTCCTCCCACAATTCAAAAATGTGCAGGTTAGGTGAATTGGCCATGCTAAATTGCCCGTAGTGTTAGGTGAAGGGGTAAATGTAGCGGAATATGTCTGGGTGAGTTGCTCTTTGGAGGGTCGGTGTGGTCTTGTTGAGCCAAAAGGCCTGCTTCCACACTGTAAGTAATCTAAAAAAAAATTGTCCTGTCGGTACAGAAAATGCAAACCAGTATTATACTCAGATCTCCAGAAGATAAGATGCCACTTAAAAAGTTATTGCAGGAGGTAAATGTGCATAATGTAGAAAGGCAACATATTAGCATGGAAAGTAGATTGGATTGATAGCAAGAGGAACGCTGGCAGAGTATGTGAGTGTGGGTTTTTTTTGAAAGCTGGGAGGAAGGCATGATGACACACCACATAAGGAGCTGGAGGAGGGCGGTGTTCAACTATGTTCAATTTATCCACACGATTTGGATGCAGGGACTGAAGATATTGTAGCTACCCTTGCTGATAACACAAAGATGTCAGAAAGTGAATTGATAACAGGTCAAACGAATTGTATAAATGGATACAGAGACGTGAGATTAATGGTCAAAGATATGGAAAATGGAGTATCATGTGGTAAAGTGTGAAAATGTCTGTGCTTCTGGGGGCAATAAACATACTATCCAAATGGTGAGAGATTGCTATGCTGTACAGAGAGATCCGGGTGTGCTGATGGATGAATCTCAAAGATACGATGCAGCAGCTACAGCAAGTAAACAGCAATATATGTTGAATGTTTCATTGTGAGGGAAGTTGTTTCAGTTACACATGACATTATTTTATATTTGCTTCCTCATGGGATAAGGGCGCTGCAGCCCGAGCAACCTACAGTCCCGGTTGCATTTGAGAAATTACTGGTGAGCTGCCTTCATGAATCATTGTTGTCCGTGTGCTCTTGTTAGATCCACAATGTTCTGTGGGAAGGAATTGACCAAGCAACAGTGAAGGGAAGGCTTTCAGTTTCCAAGGCAAAATGCTGCGTGAATGGGAAAGGTACTTGCAGTTGGTGGTGTTCCCATGTAGGTGCTGTCCTTCAAGATGGAAGGTGCTTCCTCAGGGTCTTTTTTGAATTTCTCCAATGCATGTTGTAGATAATATACAGTACTGTGACTGAGCGTCACTGGTGGATGGAGCAAATGCTTATGGAATATGATGCCAAGCAAGCTGATTGCTTTGCTCTGGATGACGTATAACGCCATGAGTGATGTGGAGCTGCGCTCATTCAGGGAAGTGGGGAGGACAGTATAACATTCACATTCATGACTTTTGCCTTGTAGATAGAGTCATAAAGCTAGACAGGATGGAAACGGACCCTTCAGTCCAACCAGTCAATGCTGACCAATCTTTCTAAACTAATCTAGTCCCATTTGCCTGCATTTAGACCATATCTCTCTTAAGCCTTCCTATTCATATCCCCATCCACATGCGTCTTAATTGTTGCAAGTGTACCCACCTCCACCTCTTTCTCTGGCAGCCCTTTCCATACACGCACCACCCACTGCGTGCATAAGTTACACCTCATGTCCCTTTTCAACCTTTATACACTCACCTTAAAGCTGTGCCATCTAGTTTTGGATTCCACTCCATTTGGAAAAAGATAATGGCTATTCCCTACATCCATGCCTCTCATGATCTTCTAAACCTCGAAAAGTCACCCCTCAGCCCGCAATGCTTCAGGGACGAAAGGCCCAGCCTTTTCACTCACTCACTATGGCTCAAACCCCCAGACCTGGCAACATTCTTATAAAACTTTTCTGTACCCTTTAAAGTTTAACAATGCCTTTCCCATAGCAGGAAGACGAGAATTGATAACAGTATTCTCACAGTGACCTCACCAATGTCCTGTACAAGGTGATGTTCCAATTCCTATACTTAATGCACTGACCAATAAAGGAAGGTGTACCAAATGCCTTTTTCACCACCCTGTTGATATGTGACTCCACTATCAAGGGACTATGCTGTTGTGCCTCGGGTCTCTTTGATCAGAAACACTGCCGAAGGCCCTACCGTTAACTGTATAAGTCGTACCCTGGTCTGCCTAACCCGAATGCAACATCTCACATTTATCTCAATTAAATGCTCTCTTCCACTCCTCAGCCTATTGTCCTGTCGTACTGTCAGACAACCTTCTTCACTGTTCAATACACCACCAGTTTCACTGTTATCTGGAAAATTAGTAACCATATCTCCTATATTCACAGCAAAACCATTTTTATTAATGACAAAAAACAGTGGAACCTGCACTGATACTGGTCACAGGTCTCCAGTCTGGAAAGCAATCCTCTTCCACCACCCTCTATCTCCTACCTTGAAGGCAATTCTGTAACTAATGTCTAGTTCTCCCCGTATCACATGTGATCTAAACTTGCTAACCACGTGGAACCTTGCCAAACGCCTTCCTGAATTCCATATAGACAGCATTGACCGCTCTGCTTTCAACAATTTGCTATGTCACATCTTCCAAAATCTCAAGTTAGTGGACATGATTCCCGTTATATGAAACCATGGTGACTGTGCATAAGCAGTCCTTCTCTTTCCAAATGCATGTAACTCCTATCCCTCAGAATCCTCTCCAATAACTTTCCACCCACTGACATCACACTCACCAGCCTGTATTTCCCTGGCTTTTCCTTACCATCTTTCTTGAATAATGATCACAGGAAGATGCCCAGCAATCTCTTCCCTTGCTTCTCAAAAAGTTCTGGAATTACCTGATCAGGTCCTGAGGGTATATCTACCTTTAATGATGTTAAGATCTCCAGCAACACCTCCTCTGTAATATGGACAGCTTTCAAAACATCACTAATTATTTCACCAAGTTCCCCAGCTTCCGAGTCATGTTGAGTTTCTGGTGAATTGGAACCCGAGGATATTGAGAGTGAGGATGTTAGTGACGGTAACACCATTGAATATCAAGGGACAATGGTTAAATTGCTTCATAATGGAGACGTTTTTTGCCTGATATTTATTTGGTGTAAATATTAAAAATGGCTTTTAAATCTAAGTCAGGATATTGTCCAGATTTTTTGCAAACGAACATGGGCAGCTTCAGGATTTGAGGAATCCAGAATGATGCTGGGCACTTTAATATCGTCATTGGACATTCCTGTTTTTGAGGGAGGTTCATTCATGAAGCAGCTGAAGGTGGCTGGGTCTAGAAAAACTTGCGGAACTCCGCAGACATGTCAGTCTTCTTGCTCATGATATGGTTTGAAGTTACATGGACAATGGATTTCAGCCCCTCAAAAGTCGTAGCAACATAATAGCCGACCCCATAAATTTAATCTTAAAAACTAGTCAAAAATGTTCAACTATTGCTCAAATGTATATGGTATATGATGTCCGCAAAATGTTGTTTAGTTTTTGCTTGTTTTTTTGAACCCACCATGTGAAATGTTAACGACCCCCTGATGCAGAAGCTCTCACACCCCAACTTGAAATTTCTTTCTCCGTGTGTATGCAAATGTTTAACCAGGGACATCTATTGCACTTTCTCTGGCTTTGTGTAGCCTTACACTGTTAAATGTTGAAGTCAAATCTCTTGGGTACCTTTTCAAGCCTGAAGCATCTTATTTAGAGAGTAGAATCATATCCTGCTTTGACTTCAAAACTTAATTTTATGGGTACTTGTGGAAAACAAACTTGCAGGGCCATAGAGAATGCGATTTATTGGAAATTCGCTTTCAATGTCGAAACCGCAGAAGACCCTCATGAACTAAATTGGTGGAATGATTCCCAATAAGCGCAATGACGTAGGAATTTAAATGAGTACTCATTCTTAGAGACTAATCCATGGAAACATTGCTTCAAGAACAAATTTCCAATTTGACCAAATCGCTGCTTCCACATTTTTGTTGAGTTATGTATTTCTTCAATATTTGAATCTTAGTTTTCAATTCATACTATTCTGTGAAAGCTCGCTACTCATGTTTATATTTGTATTACAATGGCATACAATGACTGTGTCTGCGTTAATCAGGTGTTAATGAAATAAACATTCAGTAAAATCAATAAGACACAAAATGACGTTCACCCTTTCCTAGTATTTGCCCCACTTTTAATCATATCGTATTCTACAATACAGGGCTGTCCATGCCGGATGCATTGATGGAAAAGGCACAACAAGAATCTTTTACTTGAAGTGAGACGCAACGTGTTCACCTAATGATGAGCTGTGGGGATAATCTTGCTGGATAACTGCACTGACACTGAAAAGGTAGGAATTAGAAGCAGCAGTAGATTATTCACTGCGGCCTTCATCCACCCCCGCCCCCCCACCATGAATGAGATCTTCACTGAAACACCACAACACTAGTTTCTGGCACTACACTGTAATATCTTTGCTGGTTTGCATTTTCACACTTTTATTCCTCCACACTTAGCTTGTATTAATCATTTATTGGCTTTTTTGCTCACCTCGAAACTTGCATTCTCACTTGACAGCATCAGCCAACTTGTTAATCGTACATTCGGTCACAAAATTCAAACCATGCATGCGGATTGGGGATGGTTGGTGTGAAAAGGCTGGTCCTTTTGGAAGCATTCTGGTCACAACAAGCTAACCCGAGAATGGCCTATGCATGCCTATTGTTTGTTTGCTTGCCATTAAACTCTGCTGAATGCTAAGCAGTTTGTTATCTACAGTTACACACTCTATCAGACGGGATACCAAACCCTCACTATTTACATTGTATGCATTCTGCCATTTAATTCTACCAAAGACGGAGCTCTATCGAGTTTGTGAAACAATGTTTGTCTTGATAAACACGTGTTGACTCCATCCAATTAGGCCATTTTATTTATAAGCGTCCACTTACATCATCGTTTTCAATACATTCTGATATTTCACTGGGGCTGATGCCATGCCGACATCATACAATCTGTAGAAATGATTCCAAAGTCTCCAGAATTTGGAAACAAACCAGCAACATATGTCCGATTATGCACCATCACTACAATCAATAATCTGCAGATTCACAAATGCTGATCTCCTGAATTCCAGAATTATTTTATTTTCTCCCGTACTACAAGGCATTTGATATGGTTCCCCATGGTAGTCGAATTCATAAAGTCAGGAGCTATGGGATACATGGAGATTGGGCTCACTGGATTCAGATTTGGTTGGCTGACAGAAGGCAGAGAGTTTTTGTGGATGGAAGGTATGCTTCCTGGAGATCAGTGGTGAGTGGGGTCCCCCAGGGCTCGGTTCTTGGCCTCTCCTCTTTGTAGTTTTTGTAAATGACCTGGATGAGGAGGTTGAGGGGTGGGTTAGTACATTTGCCAACGACACAATGTTTGGAGGTGCCGTTGATAGTATCGACTAGGCTGCAGCACGACATTGATGGGATGCAGAGCTGGGCTAAGAAATGGAAGCTTTGTTTTCAACCTGGATCAATGCTTAGTGATGCATATTGAAAGGTCTAACTTTATGCTGAACATAAGACTAAAGACAGGATTTTTGGCAGTGTGCAGGAACAGAGGGATCTGGCTGTTCAAGTGGGTAATTCCCTCAAAGTTGACACCAAATTGGATAGGGTTGTTAAGAAAAAATAATGTGATTTGGTTTTCATAAATGGGAATCGACTTTAAAAGCCGCAAGGTTTTGCTGCAGCTCTACAAAGCCCTGGTGAGACCACACTTGTAATATTGTGTCCAGTTCTGGTCAGCCGATTATAGTAAAGATGTGGAGGCTTTGGCGATGGTACAAAGAAGGTTTACCAGGATGGTACCTGGACTGGAGGGCTTGTCTTCTGAAGAGAGATTGACTCAGCTCGGATTTTTCTCTCTAGAGAGGAGGAGGAAGAGTGGTGAAGTAATTGAGGTATACAAGATAAGGAGAGGCATGGATAGAGTTGCTAGCCAGAGATTATTCCCTAGGCAGGATTGGCTGGCACGAGAGGTCGTCGTTTTAAGTTGATGAGAGGAAAGTATAAAGGAGATATCCGAGGTAGGTTCTCTGCGCAGAGAGCTGTGAATGTATGGAATGCGTTGCCAGCGGTGGTGATGAAAGCAGAGTCATTAGGGACATCTAAGTTACTGCTGGACATGCACATGGACAGCAGTGAATTGAGGGGTGCGGAGGTCAGGTTATGTTGTTTTAGTTTAGGATTAATACTCAGCACAACATCGTGGGCTAAAGGGCCTGTTCTGTGCTGTACCTTTCTATGTTCTATGTTCGACTTCTGCTTATGAATGACCAGTTCGTCTGTCTCCTCATTTTGACGAGAGTATCATGTCTGTCGCATTGTTGAGAAACTTCGGGAAATTTTGTCTCTGAGAGAAAGACCAAAAACATCATCTTTATTTCTCTGTTGTTTACTTTGTCCCAATTGCAGCTTTTCTTCTGCTGCCAATCGAGGGCACATATTTGACTTTCCTGATCTCATTTTGCTTTACCTGCTGAAAGCTGTTGCAAACACATTTGTATCTCTCAGGAGTTTAATTTCATGGTGTTTTCTCTCACAATACATTATTTTGTTAGTCCCTCCCTTTACTGAATTAGAAACTGGTCTGAGTCTCCAGGCCCAGGATTTAACGTCGGCTTTCTATATATATTTTACATTTAGTACATTACCACTGCACCAGAAAACGCTCCCCACCACCCACCATCAGCTTTGTACACCTCTTCCTTTTATTGACAACACTCTTCACCTTCCCCTGGATTCCACTATTAGATCTTTTTAGGCCTTTGTTCATGTTTGCAACTCAAATTTGTTACAAATGATGAAATCATTAAAATGTTTGATTTAAATGGCGGCTAACCATACTACTGAGTATACAGACTGTCGCATTATCAGGAGCAGTGGGGAGGCATTGCTTCACTGTCAGGTTGTCTAGTTGCCTGATGTCAGCTGGCTTGTGCCTTTGAGTAAAGTGTACAGTATCGCTGATCAGATGAGGAAATGTTATGCTCTAGTGGAGAGATTAGCATAGAGCTCTTTCATCAGGTGAAGTACTTGCCTTCTGACATAGACATGATTAATTCCATTGAATGTTTGGACGATGAATAAACGTATTTCATTCGGGGGAGTCTGGAACCAGGGACCAGGTTATAGAAATCGAGTGTTTCAGAAGGAAAGGAATATACAACTGCAATCGAAATTATCTTCTGCATCTTGTGTTCAATCCCTGTTGACGCAAGAGGTGTCTGCATGTTTGTTGATCGTCTGGCCGAGATGGATGTTTTCCAATATGTAAGTGTCTGGCCAAATCAAAAGAAGGAGTGGGCCAACAGGGGCAGTGACTTCAATAGAGGGCTCAAGGGAAGAGTCGATAATCAGTTCAGAGAAGATGTGGTTCAGGTTGGTGGAGTTTCTCTCTCTCTCTCTCTCTCTCTGCCTGTCTCCATTTGATACAATCTCCCTCATCCCTTGTCTCTCTTCTCTGTGATGCTCAGTCATCTCACTATCTCGCGCTCTCACACGCTGACTCTAAATCTTGTTCTTTCACTGTTTATATCACTCAGTCTGTCTATCTGTCTCTGTCATTATCACTCTGTCTATCCATCTGCCTTGTTCTCTGTGTTTTTTTTCTCACATTTTTTCTCTCTCTGTGTCTCTTTCTCTGTCTTGCTGTCTTTCACTGTCTTTCTTTACTAGTTTTGTCTCTAATGCTCTCTATCTTTCTTAACTATCTTTCTCTCTCTCACTGACTCTCAGATATTCCCACTGCCTCTGCCAGTCTGTCTGTCTCCTTCCTACTCTTTTTTAACTTCTCTGACTCTGTCTCTATCCGGGTCTCTCTCACTCACTGTCACCCTCTCTGCACATCTTTCTCTCTGTCTATGTCTCTTTCCTTCTCTCTTTTGCTATCTCTTTCTGTCTGTCTACCTCTATCTACATCTCACTATCTGTATCTCTTTCCCTTTCTCCCCGCCAGCTTTCTCTCTTTCACTGTCGCTCCCTGTACCCCACAGTTTCTCCCTCTATGACTGTCTTCCGCCAGGTCCCGGTCTCTGCCATTCTCTATCTCTGTGTCTTCCTCTGTCTCACTTTCTCTCTCACTCACTCATTCATTCATTCTCTCTCTCTATATCTATTTCTTTCACTACTCTCTCTGGCTCACTCACCCTATCTGTTCTTCTCTCCTGCTGTGTCTCTCTCATTCTCATTCAATCTCTCTCTCTCTCTCTCTCTCTCTCTGTCTATCTCTCTCTCTCTCCGTGTCTCTGTTTCTCTCTGGCTGTCTCTCTTTCTTTCACTCCCATGAGATGTCCCACTCACCTTCTATTGCTGTCCCTTCCTCTCTTTCTAACTGTCCGTCCCTCTCTGTCTCGCTTTCCATCTCTTTTTCTACCTTGCTGTCTTGCACTTGCTCTGTCTTCCGCTGTCTCTCCTTCTATATGCCCTTTCCACTGTTTCTCTATCTGTACCTCCCCCAACCTCTCTCTCTTACACTGTCTTCCCTGTCTTGCTGTCTTCCCCTTCCTCTCGCTGTCTCCCCCTCTCTCTTGCTGTCTCCCCCTCTCTCTTGTCCCGTCTCTCTCTGTCACGCTCTCTCTCTCTCACTGACCCCTTCTCTCTCACTTGCTGTCTCACCGTCTCTCTCGCTCATCTTCCCGGGCGTTCACTCCCGCTGTTCCGTGCTCATTCTCGCTTCCTGTCCTGCACTCTCCCTTGCTTGCTGTCCCATGTGCTCTCTTGCTCGGTGTCCTGCACTCTTTCTAGCTGTCCCACGTTCTCTCTTTTACACTGTCCCACGCTCTCTCTCGCTCACTATCCAGCGCTGTCCCTCTCTCTCACTGTCCCGCGCTGTCCCTCTCTCTCACTGCCCAGCGCTCTCCCTCTCGCTCATTGTCCAGCGCTGTCCTTCTCTATCTCTGTCGAGCGCCGTCCCTCTCGCTCATTGTCCCCCGCTCCCGCTCTCTCACTGTCCAGTGCTATCCCTCTCTCTCACTATCCAGCACTGTCCCACTCTCTCACTGTCCAACGCTGTCCCTCTCTCTCACTGTCCAGCGCTGTCCCTGTCTCTCACTATCCAGCGCTATCCCTCTCTCTCACTATCCAGCGCTGTCCCCCTCTCACTGTCCAGCACGCTCCCTCTCTCTCACTGTCCAGCTCTGTCCCTCTCTCTGACTGTCCCGTGCAGTCCCTCCCTCTCACTGTTCAGCTCTGTCCCTCTCTCTGACTGTCCTGCGCTGTCCCTCTCGCTCACTGTCCAGCGCTGTCCTTCTCTCACTTTCCATCGCACTCCCTCTCTCTCTCACTGTCCAGGGCTGTCCCTCTCTCTCACTGTACAGTGCTGTCCCTCTCACTCATTGTCCAGCGCTGTCCCCCCACATCTCCTCCACCAGCCCCCTCTTCCAAGACTTATCGGGAATGCGTTAGCTATACCCTATAACTCGCGAAAGAAACTCCAATCTTCACCTGCAAATCGTACCCATTGGAGATAACCAGAACTTCTGGTCAATTACTGGGCAAGCACCACCGAGGAGATAGACAGACACTTTCTGTTTGCCGACATGTGTGTCCGTGCGTATCTTCCCATTGTAGTATAAATTAAACAAGTTGTTTTTTCATCCTTTTCAGATTTTTTACTGTTTACTGAATCATCTCACTCACCTCTCAGTTTCCCTTTGTCTCCCTCTGCCTGCTTTGCTATTATTCCCATTTCCTGTCAGTCTGCAAGGCTTTTGGTCAGTTAGTCTCTGTATGCCCCAAACATTTCTTACGGTTAACAATTCTTCCTGGATTTTCCCTCCCTCCAGCTCCCACTGATTGCACCTGAAGGTCTAATTCTCTCTCTCTCTCTCTCTCTCTCTCTTTCTCTCTCCCCGTCGCTATTTATTTCAGACCATCCCGTGTATCATGCGGCATCAAGTAGTGCATCAGTCAAAGTAACGTAAGTTGAAGTTACAGCGAGTTATCAAGAAGGCTTGTGGCATTCTCTGATTCATTGCAGGAGGATTTGTACAAAAATAAGTAACATTGTTCTGCTCTCTGTCAATTACCCTGATTCTCTCTTTAAACCTCTCACTGATCCCAGAATTTACTACAACACTGGGATGGAGATATAAAGTAATTCAACATTGACCTTCCCATGCAATAACTTGAAATGTGAATTGAAGGATTTCACTTTTTTTTAATATGATGGGCGTTGTTCCAAGTAACTCATCTCAAACTGTGCCTACTGACACTGCAAAGAGAATGTTTTACCCAAACTCTGTTCCTTGACTCACACCCTGACTTTACCACTTCCAGTTTCCGCAGAGCAGCTGGGCACCAGGTGACCGATTATGGGAGAGAACACTTCGCCTTCCTAGTGGCTTTACCTGCTTTCCAGTGCGGAAAGACCAACAGAGATGTAGACTTGAACGCCAGCAGATCAATGCGACCTTTCATTACCTACGATGTGAACATTTTCCTGAACTCCCTAAATGGAAATGACCTCGCTGTCTTCCCGAACAGCGGCAGTAGTTGCCCAGAAATTACATTGCTGAACCCCACCCAGATCAACGGGAACCGCATCGCGGCTCAGCTTTTCCAAACTCTGCTGAGTAATGGAATCCAGCACAATAACCAGCCAGTGGGCTGTATCATTCTCTACACCACCTACAGCCCATGTCTAGATGACTGTTTCAGTAACACGGGGAATTGTGAGATCATCCCTGCCTTGCAAAGTTCCCCATTTAGGGACATATGGACTGAACCAGACATTCACAAGTATTTTGTCTTCAGTAAAATATTTGCACATGATGCAGATCAGGGCCGACACCAGGAAATCCGGGAAAAGCTGGCTGCAGTGGAGAATACAGAGTTTAATATCAGAAGGTGAGATGTAGAATACCCATTAAGGTGCAGAGAATGTTCCGCACCGGAATACTGCATCGAGCAGATTTAAAATTGGCGAGTCCTCTACTGATGCATTCAGGGCATTCCATGCACTGACTACTCTCTGAATAAAGAATCTATCTTTGATATCTGGCCTTTGTGTATCACCCCTCAGTTTAAACTATGCCCCCTTGTTCAAGCAATTACCATCCAGGGAAAAAGGCTCTCACTGTCTGCCCTATCTATTCCTCTCATCATCTTATGTGCCTCTGTCAAGTCACCTTTTAACCGTCTTCTCTCCAAGGAAAACTGTATTAAGTTCCTCAGCCTACTTCATAAGACCTTCCCTCCGTACCAGGCAACATCCTGATAAATATCCTCTGCACCATTTCCAAAGCTTCCTCATCCTTCCTATAATGCAGTGAGCAGAACTGCGCGCAGTACTCCAAGTGTGGACACACCAGAGTTTTGTACAGCTGCAACATGACCTCATGGCCCCAAAACTCAATCCCTCCATTAATAAAAGCTAACACACGTATGCCATGTCAACAACCCTTCAACCTGGTTGGAAACTTTCAGGGCTCTAACATGGACACGGAGATATCTCTGCTCATTCACACTACCACGAAACTTACCATGAGCTCAGTACTCTGTATTTCTGTTTCTCATTCTAAAGTGGACCAACTCTCACTTTTCGAAATTAAACTGCATTTATCACCTCTCAGCCCAGCTCTGCAGCTTATCTGCGTCTCACTGTAACCTACAATATCATTTGGCACTGTCTGCACCTCCACCGTCATTAATGGCCTCCGCAAATGTACTAACCCTCTTCTATACCCTCATCCACATCATTTATAAAACTGATCAACAGCAGTGGCATCAAAACAGATCCTTGCAGTACACCACTAGCAACTGAACTCCAGGATGTAACAATTCCCATCAACCACCGCCCTCTGTCTTCTTACAGCCAATTAATGATCCAAACTGCTAGATCACCCTCAATCCCATGCCTCCGTATTTTCTGTGATAGTCTACTGTGGAGAATCTTATCAAAATCCTTAATGAAATTGAGATATTTGACAACAATATTTGAAAGGGTTCAGAAAAGATTTCCAAGGATGCTGCCAGGGTTGGAGGGTTTGAGCTGTGGGGAGAGTCTGAATAGACTGTATTCAGTGTGATCTAAACTTGCTACACAGACTATGGCTTAGCAATAGAGGAACCTTGTCGAACACTGTTGTGGAGAAAATATAGAGAACCACCAGGAGATGCAGAGAATTCTTCAAGACGTAGGCCTTTTATTTGCAAACAAAAAACCGTGAAGTCGAGAAAGCTGATTCTAGAAAGCCAATCGAACTCATGCTCCGTGGATTAATATATATTTTTTAGCATGTTTCTGTTAACTTACCAGCATGTCCAACTGCTTTAATCAAGTACCTCACTCTAGGTACACAATACTCCAGTGGTGTTAGTTCCCATTATCACCTAACTTGTACATTCTACTGAATGCTATTCTAATGTCACCGTTAGATATTTATTGGTAACTCTACTACAGTGATCTTCAAGTGCAGACTAACCTATTATGATAAATATTTAACTGTTCCATCTGTTACAATCCTGTCTCAAGCTCACTCTAGTAAGTATTAATTAGCTATTTTAATGTAATGTCACAAATATTTATCGTCCCAATCCTGTCATAATTACAATTAACAGAGAAACTTGCTTTATTACTTGTGTTATCTCATCTTGCCACAGTGATCTTTCAGTCTTAACCTTACTCTGCTAATTGTTGTAAGAATGTTCCACTAATGGGTTATCCCATCCTGCCCCTGCCTTCCACAGAATACAGATCCCAATGGTCTTCATGCTTGAACCCTTTCCATGCTTTCATGTTCTTTATATTCCATATTCCCCCCTTTGACACCTATTGGTCCCACCCATGGAAAGAAGACAATAAGCTTAGCCTCTCTTGTGCCCAATGCCAGAAATATAGATCCCAACATGGACAAAATAATTTCCGGAGTCTGAAACTTAAAGGATTCTTCCTCCATTCCTGAGTTCCCTTGGGCCAAAATCCTGCTCTCCAATAACCAGAACAGGTAAAAAGACCCAAGATCCCTCACAAGCTTGGACACGCGCCATGTTCTTCAGAAGTATCATCGATGTCCCCACGTGGACATATTCCTTGCACTGTGGCAGTTGTTAGATCATAACCATCTAACAGTGGGGTTCCACCAGAGGAGTCAGCTTTTCCTGGAGTAGCTGAAATGACCACACGTTGCCGTGCAGTGACGCGAACTAAAAAGGACTTCATAAAAGGTAGAGCACAACATAAGATGAAGGCAACAACAAGCAAAACCGCACCTACAATAAGTCCAATCTTGACAAACCATGCTCCCCAAGACCCTAATATAGTATTCAGCCAATCAAAAGCCTGATGACCAAACCCTGCATTGTTTTTATTTTTATCTCCCTTCTTAGATTGTTTAGTTTTTCCATTGCTTCAGTCAAAGATCCCCCAGAGCAAGTGTTGTTAGATATAAAGGAACAGCAATGTTCCCCAAACATCATACAAACTCCGCCTTTTTCTTACTGTATCCAATCTAAGGCCTGTCTGTTTTGTCATGTCATTTTAGTGGTAGCATCCAATTGTTCTCCGAAGGCCACAACGGCATCATCAGTATAATTGATAACTCTCGGCTTTTTGTAATAAATGTAATTAATCCATGCAGCATTCTTGCTAATCCCCATCATTGGGATAAGAGCTTCCCAGCCCGTGGCAATCTCATTGCGGGCCTTAAATCGTTAGGAATACCTCTTGGCTGTCCTATACTACCAATCTGAAATGTCGGATCAGGGACATACCGTCGCTTAGTTCGGCGACAGTAACGTAGCGTCCAGCTGCGTGTGGTGGTATAACTACCTTGTGTCGGAGCATTACACTGACAAAGCTGTCACTCCAGTCTGTGGGCAGCGTCATGCCCAACCCTACTTCCTTGCCTCAGCCAGTAAGTATCTGTCAGTGGGACACGTTGAGAATTTTAAACTGCCCCAAATGTGGTGTTCACCTCCATTTGAATTGTATTCCCACAAAGACCCATCAAGTCGCCTACTAGTGTGGAGCTATTTCACTTAAAGCTTTCAAAACTCAACCCTTCCCGTTTCCTGAAAGCAGCCTCGGGAAACGTGTAATTAGTCTTACCGGTGAACCACGGGGTACTATATCAACACCAAAGTTGGTGTTGCTGCCAGCCCACGTCATCCTGCTGATAGAATGTCGTGACCTGAAGTCGCAGACACCAAATGGGGGCAAGGGGGTGGCCTGTAAGTTGATGAATCATTCGGGTAAAGAGGTCGGCTAGAGAGCTGCAAACACCATTCAGTACAGATGCTCAAGTTAAACGGCATATGGACAACATAGTATGAGGGGATTAACTTAGTACCCATGAAGCAGTCCTGTCTAGCCACGACGACGACCGTGTAGTTTGCCCACAGATACCAGTGATTGTCACAGGCGCGTACCCATGCTAGGTCAGCAAAATAACCCTGGCATTTCCTGTCCAGGTCTGCAAAGTTAATGGGCTCCAAGTCTTTTTATACAGGCCTGGCATCAGAGAGGTGGTTATCAGGGGCATCCCACATGTCTTCCCCGTCCATGCTTCCAGGAGGACTGCCCTCTACATCTACATAAGTATAATTTCTGGAATGACCAGGATTCCCAAGAACTTCACATGTCATTTGTTCAGAACCCTGTGGAGGCGTACTAGCCTCCTGTGTACCCTACCTGTGTCCATGTTTTTCAGCCTTAACTCCACTTACCTCAGTGCTGGAGTTAATTTGTGCCAGTGAGAGAGCTTTAGTACAATGATTAAGCTGGTACCATATGTGTCGTCCTTCCACTTCGATGGCGGGAGATGATGCCTTCATCACTGAAAAAGTTGTCTCTCCTCGACTCATTTCAGCATCTTCGAAATACCCACACATATACACAATCCCCGGGATTACTAGGTCCTTCCTCGTTGACAGCTGTCAGTTCCCTTTGTATTTCCAGCAGGTGGTTAGTCTCATGTATCATAGGTTGCTGCTGCATATATTGCTTAAGTTCTGAGTTGAACTGCTCCAAGCTAGATTGTAAAGCCAGCGGCAGCACATCAATCCAATTAAGGTTGGTGCTTCACAGATCTTGTTTAATTTGTCTGTCAATGTCCCATGAATTCTTTACACCATACCCTGTGACTAGGGATGATATACACCTCCAAACCTCTGCTTCATTTTCAAAGAATGCAGCATCAAGTTAACTCGGTGCTGAATGAAGGCAAACTAATTTTCTGGGCTGATTTCCGACGATATACCAACCCTTGAGATATCTTCATTCGTCATAATTGTACCAGCTCCTGCTTTCAACCTTATTTCCACTGGTCCAGCTGATTTCCCTCCCCCGCACCCCCATCATTTTTATCATGGTGCGACCACAAATTGCCTGGTAATGTGTCCAATTGCTCATTACCATATTGATCATCTTCCTCCACTGACACTGGCGTGCTCCGCTGGATTGTTACCTTGGCTTCCTTTCAAGTTGCTGCACACTAGTGTTTTTACATAGCTGCCATCCCTGCGTTCCCAAAGCCCTGTCGTGAGCTTATACCATTCCCTAATTGTTTCTACATGCCTGTCCATACTGCCGAAATCTTGAGATTGATATCCCTTATTTACCAGTCAAACTACATGCAGTGCAGAGCCTGGGACACTCTACCATTGTGGCAGGAAAGGATTTCTCTCTATATGCAGGATCACTTCCTGCTTCCCTAACAACATTGCTTCACTTCTCACATTTTATGGAGAACTGTCTTTCTCCTGCCACTGTCTTTCTCACACCTCATCCTGAGATTCATCAAATATCACTGTATCGTCCACCTCAGACTTAGGTGGTCTTGCTTTAGTCAACATTTTAAACACCTCTGCTTCCCACATCCTCCAAATGTCTTGAATATCACTTGCTATATCCACTATCTGATAAACATTAACAGCTTTAACTTCTGGCATCATTAATTGTATATTGGCCTTTTCTAGGACTGAGTCCTGCTATGTGCACTCCAAACTTACTTCTAACTGTCAGCTATGTTTATTTGAATTGTTTGTGAGTACTTATGAGGCCATCTCCTTTGATTCTCATGGAGGGGGGTTATTGTGTTTGCTGAGTTTGAAGGAACTGTAAAACAGCAGAGGGAAATACTTACCTACAGTTAAGGAAGGTAATAAGTAGAAACATGTCAGCGTACTTTACATTTGAATGCGTACATGTGCTGTGTGTTAGCGGTGAGGCTGGTTGGTGGGATATACAGAGAGGAAGTTTAGGGATGATAAGTAAGTTTGATGATACAAATATTCACAGGGTGAATGGTAGTGAGGAAGATAATCTCAGGGTACAGATAGAAACAGACAAATTTGTCAGTTGGGCATGTGAGTGGTAGATGAAATTTAACTTTGATAAACGTGATGCTTTGATGCTTCTTGCCAGGAGGCATAAGACAAGACAGTACTCAATGGGTGGTGGGATACGAGGAAGCTCAGAGGAAATAAATATCCCTCAATGTGGCAGAAGTGGTTAATGATTCAGTGAAAAAGGTATCTTTACCGGCAGAGATTTCCTGTCGGTAATCTGGAGGACTTTGGTTCAGTCACAATTGGAGTTTTGTGCGCAGTTCTCGTCAGTTTACGATAAGAAGGATGTGATTGCATTCGACAGTGTGCGCAAAGACATTCATGAAAATGTTGCTGGGAGAGTAGCAGTTTAGTTGTGAAGGCAGGTTCTGGATAAGGTCGAGTTGCCATCTTACGAGTAGAGATAAGTGGATAAGACTATGAGGGGCATGTACTGGGGGAATCTAAAGCAGTTTTTCCCCCCTTCTCTGGAGATCCAAGAGCAATGTGGTCCATACTATAGCTGAAAGTCTCGAGGTTCAAAGGGAAGATGACACCCAGAGGACGGTCGGTTGAGTTAGCAATCTTCAACATCTTGAAAAAGGACTTGAATGACAATCAAGATAATGGTGTAAGTTTTGAAACGGGACTCATGTAATTTATAATATAATTTTCGATTTACTAAACATGAGGGATCGATGAGTCAAGTCTGTCCCAAATGATGTTATCACTCAAGGATTTGTAACTTAAATTTCGGAATTTGTTTCTGTTTCTGGATTAGATTAGACGATTTACAGTGTGCAAACAGGCCATACAGCCCAACAAGTCCAAAACGACCCACCGTAGCGCAACCACCTAAACCTATTCCAATACATTTACCCCTTCATGTAACACTACGGGCAATTTAGCATGCCCAATTCACCTAAGTTGCACCTAACTAATTTTTGTCTTTGGTTTGAAGAAATATTAACTAGTGTACCTTCAAGCTGTTGTGATGGTTACTACGAAATTCTGGTTCTGATTCAGAGAATTCCTTCACAGATAAATTTTGCCAAACGAGTTGCAAATGTGAATTAAAAGGAAAGCAACAATATCAACTTGTTGAGTAGAACACCTCTCAACGAGCTCTACAACGAGAGGCGTTCAATGACCGAATAGCCTCAGCAACAACAAGTGTCCTCAGTGAAAAGAAGTGCAAAAAAGTTATATTTTTGGGACTAATTATGAGAGAAATAAAGCAAGTCTTGTTGTTTGAAGACATCCTGCAATTCGCATTTGAGACCCAAGAGGATCCAATTAATTCCGAAATTGGGCTATTCAAATTGACTTAGTGAAACACATCATTAAAGTGTACCTGTTGGGATAATCTGGTTGTTGAAAATAATTAAAACGTTGAAAATGTCATCATAATTTCCCAGTGGACATACCACACTATATAAAGTAAAGTTTCTGAAACTGTATCAATTCCAATTCCAACAGATTAACAGCTGAGGCAAGGGAGAGTTAGTGCCAAAAACAATAAAATGCAGCTTCTCAGGCAAATGGTCGCAAAAGTTTACTAGACCATCATTGCTGTTGTTGGAGTTCCTGGTAAGTTTTGGAATCACTCATGTTGTACATATGTCTGCATCTTCCAATTAGAATTATTCGGAATGTGTGTTGCTATTCAAAGAGAAACAAGTAGCCCCAGTGACCAACAGTTACTGGGAGCAACACTCAAAGAAAAATTATACTGAGTGTGGATTACTAACTGGAGGGGAACAACTTACCCCCGTGGCTTCGTGTACATAGGAGTATCTATGAATATGGAATTTAACTGTTTTTGGTGAACCGAATTCAAGTGAATACCTGACTACGTTCATAACGAGGACCATAATTTGACTGTAAATGTGGAATGCTTCTTTCATAATACATTTCTAATTTCTGATGTGTTCACTGATGAAATTGTCATTGTAGATTGTAAATGCGATTGAATGCAAATTAGATAAATCGTTGATGTGTATATTTGGTACTAAGTTTGCAAAGTTAAATGTTCCATTGGGAGTGCATTTATGTGACTCATTCGCATATCGTGAAAATAATAGAATAGCAATGTCAATTCAGTCATTTTTCCGATGGACATGTGACGTTTACTTAAAAAATCTCTTGATATTCCAGCATGGTGAGGGCAAGCCTGGATCATGGCTACTACATTTCTTTATCTAGACGTTAATAATGTAGGATCAGGACTAACAACTGTTGACACTATTTCGTACCTGTATCTGATAAGATTTTGATTAACAATATTTGAATCAGTTATTCATAATCTAAGTGTAGTTGATTTTTAAAGTGATCACTGTCCATTACTTTGTGATGTGTGTCCTCCTTGGGAGGAAGAGGTTTTGTTCAGGACGTTGCGCCAGTTAGTTTTAAGGCAATATTATTAAAAAGTAAAATAAATTTAATCAGAGTAAATTATGATGCAATAAATAATGGCCATCAGCACTTGCAATATTATGGCTGTGATAAATAAGTGAATTATAGAGGATTACAGAAAAGAAAGAGAATACAATAAATAATGTTGTATTATAATACAGAAAATCATGAACAAGATTTTTGACTCCGGGCATATTCGTGAGATTCTGCTGGCCGTCTACATAATTCATGTTACTGGCAGAGCTCATAGATCTAATTTTCCAAGTAAAGAGCATTTATCTTCTTTTCGTGTGATAATGATAAACGTTCTGACTCTGCCAGATGTCCAACCTCATCACACAACCACAATTTTTGTTCCACAGCTTCTGTTTATTCAACATGACCGTGTGTTAAACTCTAAGTGCGACAATCACTGGATTGTTTGAATTGCAATTACAAAATATTTATTCCTTCATCAGATGTTCCTATTTATAAATTCTTGCGGCAGTTCATTCCAAAATTAAATCACGTTCTGTGTGAAACAGTTGCCCATCAAGAGTCACCGTTTCATTGTTTCACTGATTCCGCGTGTGTTTTTTTTGTGTGAGTGTTTTGTTATGAGAAATTACAGCTCGACACTGTAAAGTAAAATAAATACCTTCTCCCGACCATCCCCTCCACTGCCCCCAAAAAGACGTATAGAGGACCTGGTCGTGTTTCTGAGATTAATTTTCTGCTCATGTGATTCTGTTTGTCTTTTGAAAGGGCAAGTTATTTCACTTGAGTGAAGCTACTGTAATGGTTCTCATGACAATGTACTGAACAAAAAGAAACCTGAGTTCTAAAATTCAACATTAATCTAGAAAATTCAATTAATCATTTCAAATCTATTTTCTTTCATCTTACAGTTAGTCTGGTGGCAATTACATTCTTATCTCGGAACAAGTGTGGCCTGTCAACATGTTCCACTCGCTATCTCGTAGCCATGGCAGTGTCTGATCTACTGTTCATTATTTTTTATATCATATTTTTTCAGTTTGTTCACTATTATTATCCACTGTCTTTTCTGGACATCACTCCTGTTTGTCGTGTTATCAACGTCCTGAGCTACTTTACTGTTGATTGTTCTGTCTGGTTCACTGTTGCTTTTACATTTGATCGATTTGTAGCCATTTGTATTCATCAGATGAAATCTCAGTATTGCACAGCGAAAACAGCAATGAGAGTTCTAGCAGCAATCTGCATTTTCTTCTCTTTAAAGAATATTCCCATTTATTTCATATATGAATCCGGAAGGATCGTCAGAAACATTCCATGGTTTTGTTACGTCAAAGGCAGTTTTTATGACAATGTACATTGGGTGAGTTTTAAATATTTTGCAACATTTTTAACACCATTTCTCCCATTCATTTTTATTCTTTTCCTCAACGTTCTGACCGTCAGACACATCTTTGAGGCAGTTAAAGCACGTAAAGGACTGAGGGGTCAGAGACAAACAGAGATTGACCCAGAGATAGACAGCAGAAAGAAATCTGTGATTTTACTCTTTGCCATGTCGGCCAATTTTATCCTTCTCTGGTTTGTGTATATTTTATATATGTTCAATGTTGGTTATTACGCGGATGATTTTTATCTCTTTAAACAAGTTGCATACATGCTGCGGGACCTAAGTTGCTGCACAAATGCACTTATTTATGTGGTGACACAGAAAAACTTTAGAGATCAGTTAAAGTATGCCGTGAAATATCCAGTTATAAAAACAATTCAATTGATGAATAAATCCAATTGACTGAGAGCCAACATGAGACGCAGCAGATAATGGAACGAGGTGTCCACGTGAGGAATTAACGAAAGGAAAAAAAAAGGATTAGCAACAGAATTTTGTTGTTTTTTCCAATGAGAAAGAAATGACTCCGTCCAAGGAGCAACACGGAAGAGACTAGAGGAACAAAGTCAAAGTAAACTGCTGATAGCAATTAGCAGCAGAATGCAGAAAGCTAAACAACAAAGCCCAGACCAAACAGGAATGATTCATGCCTCAGAAAGAAAAAAAAAATCTCCCAAGCAATCACTGCACAGCAAGTGAATCTGACACAAAAATAAACTATCTGGTGAATGTATCATCGTTCTCTGCAGGGCAGAGTGGGAAACTCTTTCTCCAAGAACTCTCGGATCCACACAGCTGGACAAATTACAAAAACATGAGCATCTTCCAATTAAAGAAAAATAAATGGCATACTGTATAAAATATGTTTTTAAATTAAAAATGTGTTTCCAGGGATACCTCGTTTCCATTCAGTTCTCCCGGCTTGATCCAGATATCTGTTCCTTCCTTTGTTTATTTTTCTCATGATTTATGTAATCTGAATCAGATGACCGGAAAAATGTTGCTGTATGATCTAATCCTTTTCTTGGAGATATTTAGCTATTATAGGTCATTTCCACAAATTCCAGGAGCAGCAATTACTGTTTTCTAAGCTGTGGCAAATCAGTACAGGATATATGCAGGGAATGCTATGTTCATGGTGGGGCGGTGTTGCTGAACAACAATAGAGTAGTGTAGGTTCATAGTTCCTTGAACGTGTATTTTCAGGAAGATAGGACAGAGAAGAAGGCGTTTCGTTTGCTTGCCTTTACTTTTCAGTGCATTGAGTATAAGAGTTGTGAGGTCCTGTTGCGGCTGTACAGGGTATTGGTTCGGCCATTTTATGAATATTACATGGAATTCTGGTCTCCCTCCTTTAAGTAGGATGTAATGAAATTTGAAAGCGTTCAGAAAGGATTCACAATAATGTCATCATTTGAGGGTTTGAGGTATAGTGAGACACTGAACTGCCTGGGGCTGTTTTCCCTTTAACAATTGTCTCAGAGGAGGGCATTTGTTTTTTTTATTTATAATATCATGAGAGCCTTGGAGAGGGTAATTAAGATTGTATTTTCCATGGGCTGGAGAATCCAGAAATAGAGGCGACGGCTTTAGGTTGAAGGGGAGGAATTCATAGGGACCTCAGGGGTAATTTTTTTTTTCGCAGGACATGATGTGTATATGGAATGAGCTGCCAGAGGAAGTGACGAAGGCTGGTACATTTCGAACATTTATTAAACGTCTGGATGTGTATATAACCAGGAAGAGTTTCGAGGGAAATGGGCCAAATGAGACTAAATGGATCTGGGATATCTGGTCAGCATGGATGAGTTGGAAAAGACTGTCTGTTTCTATATTGGACAACACTACGAGACACGAATAAGAGCATGGCTGAACTGTGATCTAACCCCTCATTCCTTTCTTTGTCCCTTACCTACAACATCTTCGTCCTCAATTCGATTTCAAACCGTAACACACTTCCCGTTGTGTTATGGAATATGCATGGTCATCGTCCTCATCCCTTGTGTCATGTCCTGCTCCCGAGCACATCTGATTCCACTTATTACCTGACTTACTGTAGGTAAGTATTTCCCTCTGCTCCTTCTCAGTTCCTTCAAACTCAGCACATCGACTAACCTGCCTAAATGACAAGAAAAGGAGATGGTCTCATAATTACTCAAAAACAGTTCAAATAAACATAGCTGACAGAAGTAAGTTTAGAGTGTACACAGCAGGAGTTGGTCACAAAACGACACGACCAGCTATCCTTAGTAGCCACACACGCAGATGACAAGCAACATGAATTCGACGGGGACAACACTCTTATTATAGGGCAAACCCCAAACAGAGAACAGCCAGTGAATTCCTAGAGGCATGGCACTCATCCACAGATTCTATCAACAAACACATCGACTGGACCCAGTATCCCGGCCACTGTAGTGGACAACTGGAACTGACAACTGGAAGTGGCACAGACAAACCACAATAAATGCCGGAGGAAGCACCATAGAAGCGCTTCAGTGGAGGCTCCCAAGCACTGAGGATGTCACCTAGACAAGGGACGAAACTTTTGCAACACAAATTCCCAGCTCGGCGAACAGTACCACAACAACCGGTGGAGTGTACCAGGCTCGGCACTCCATGTAGCCTTACTGGTAAATAAGGGATATCAAACTAAAGATTTAGGCCCTATGGCCAGGCATGTAGAAACAATTAGGGAATGGAGTATGCTCACGACAGGGGTTTGGGAATCCAGGGATGGCAGCTATATTGAAACAGGAGCTGGGACAGTAGTAACATTTATGACGAATGAAGATATCTCAAGAATTGGCATACCTTCGGAAATCAGCTCAGAGAATGAGTCTGCCTTCACTCAGAACCCAGTTAATTTGATGCTGCATTCTTTGAAAATGAAGCAGAGGTTTGGATGTGTGTATCATCCCCAGTCACAGGGCATGGGGGAAAGAATTCATGGGACATTGACAGACAAATTAAACAAGATCTGCGCAAGCACCAACCTTAATTGGATTGATGTGCTGCCGCTGGCTTTACAATCTAACAATACATGAGATGCTCACACCTCTTGAGATGCTCACAGGTAGACCGATGCCAGTGTTCAGGTGGAGAGGCCCATACAAAGGGCCTAGCTTGGAGCAGTAAACTCAGAACTTAAGCAATATATGCAGCAGCAACCTATGATACATGAGACTAACCACCTGCTGGAAACAAAAAGGGAACTGACAGCTGTCAACGAGGAAGGACCGACCAAGCCCGGGGATTGTGTGTACGTGCGGGTATTTCGAAGATGCTGAAATGAGTCAAGGAGAGAGAACTTTCTTAGTGATTAAGACATCATCTACCGACATCCAAGTGGAAGGACGACACATATGGTACCACCTTAATCATTGTACTAAAACTCTCTCACCGGCACAAATAAACTCTAACACTGAGGTAAATGAAGTTAGGGCAGATAAAAATGGACACGGGTCGGGCACACAGGAGGCAATAGGCCTCCACAGGGTTCTGAACAAGGTACAGGTGAAGTTCTTGGGAATCCTGATCATTCCAGAAATGATCCTTAACGAGATGTCGAGAACAGGTTTCCTAGCAGCAAGGATGGGGAAGACATGGGGCGGATGCCGCTGATTACCACCTCTCTGATGCCAGGCCTGCAGACTATTAACCTGGTAGACCTAGACAGGTAATGCCAGGGTTAATTTGCGCCCCAGCATGGGTACGCGCCCGTGACAATCACTGGTATCAATGGGCAAACTGCACTGTCGTCGTAGTGGTTGGACAGGACTGCTTCTTGTGTACTAAGTTAATCCCCTCATACTATGTTGCCCATGTGCCCTTTAACCTGATCATCTGTACTGAATGGTGTTTGCCGCACTCTATCCGACCTCTTTACCCGAATGATTCATCAACTTACAGACAATTCCATTGCCCACATTTGCTGCCTGCTACTTCAGGTCACTACATTCTGTCAGAAGGATGACGTGGGCTGGCAGCATCTCCAACGGTGGTGTTGATATCGTACGCCGTGGTTCACCGGTAAGACTAATTCCACTTTTCCCAAGGCTGCTTTCAGGAAACGGGACGGGTTGTGTTTTGAAAGCTTTAAGTGAAATGGCTCCACACTAGTAGGCTACTTTATGGGTCTTTGTGGGAATACGATTCAAATGTAGGTGGACACCACATTTGGGGCTGTTTTAAATTCTCAACGTGTCCCACTGACAGATACTTACTGGTTGATGTTAGAAATTAGGGTTGTGCATGACCCTGCCCACTGACTGGAGTGGCAGCTTTGCCCGTGTAATGCTCCGACACAAGGTCGTTATATCACCACACGCAGCTTGACGCTACGTCACAGTCGCCGAATTAAGCGACAGTGTCTCCCTGATCTGACAATTCAGATTGATAGTATAGGACAGCCAAGAGCTATTCCTAACGAGTTTAAGGCCCGCAATGCGATTGTCGCGGGCAGGGAAGCTCTTCTCCCAATGATGGGGTTTAGCAAGAATGCTGAATGGATTAATTACATTTATTACAAAAAAGCAGAGAGTTATCAATTATACTGATGATGCCGTTGTGGCCTTCGGAGAACAATTGGATGCTACCACTAAAATGACATGAAAAAACAGACAGGCCTTAGATTGCATACAGGAAGAAAAAGGCAGAGTTTGTGTGATGTTTGGGGAACATTGCTGTTCCATTATATCTAACAACACTTGCTCTGGGGGATCTTTGACTGAAGCAATGGAAAAACTAAACAATCTAAGAAGGGAGATAAAAATAAAAACATTGCGGTGTTTGGTCATCAGGCTTTTGATTGGCTGAATACTGTATTAGGGTCTTGGGGAGCATGGTTTGTCAAAATTGGTCTTACTGTAGGTGCAGTTTTGCTTGTTGTTGCCTTCATCTTTTGTTGTGCTCTACCTTTTATGAAGTCCTTTTTAGTTCGTGTCACTGCACGGCAACTTGTGGTCATTTCAGATAGCCCAGGAAAAGCTTACTCCTCTGTTGGAACCCCGCTGTTCGATGGTTATGATCTAACAACTGCCACAGTACAATTTCCACGTGGCGACGTCGATGATACTTCTGAAGAACGTGGTGCGGTTGAAGATTGTGAGGGATCTTGGGTCTTTTTTCCTGTTCTGGTTATTGGAGGGCAGGTCTTTGGCCCAAGGGACCTCAGGAATGGAGGAATAATCCTTTAAGTTTCCGACTCCAAAAATTATTTTGTCCATGTTGGGATTTTTATTTCTGGTATTGGGCACAAGAGAGGCTAAGCTCATTGTCTCCTTTCCTTGGGTGACACCAGTAGGTCTCAATGGCGGGGGGGAGTGGGGGGTAATATGGAAAATAAAGAACATGAAAGCCTGGGAAGGGATAAAGCATGAAGACCAATGGGATCTGTATTCTATCGATGGCAGGGACATGATGGGATAACTATAGTGGAACATTCTTCCACCAATTAGAAGAGTAAGGTTAAGGCTGAGATATGGTAAGATGAGATAACACAAGTAATAAAGCAAGTTTCTTTGTTAAATGTAATTATGACCGGTATGGGACGATAAATATTTAGGGCATGACATTAACATAGCTAATTAAAAGTTAGTAGAGTGAGCTTGAGACAGGAGACTATTGTAACAGATGGAAATGTTAAATATTTATCATGATAGGTCAGTCTGCAATTGAAGATCACTGTAGCAGATTTACCAATAAATATCTAACAGTGACATTAGAATAACATTAAGTAGAATGTACAACTTAGGTGATAATGGGAATTAACAGCACTGGTTTATTGTGCAGCTAGAGTGAGGCACTTGATAAATGCAGTTGGACATGCTGGTAAGCTAACAGAAACATGATTTAAAAATATATAAAAATCCACGGAGCCTGAGCTCGGAGGGCTTTTGAGAATCAGCTTTCTCGCTGTGACGGTTTTTTGCATGCAAATAAAAGGCCTACTTCTTGAAGAACTCTCTGCGTGTCCTGGTGGTTCTCTATATTTTCTCCACAACAGTGTTCGACAAGGTTCCCCTATTGCTAAGCCATTATCTGTGCAGCAAGGTTAGATCACAGTGAATACAGTCTATTCAGCCTCTCCAGTCGAAGGACTTGTCTAAGTCCCCTAACCTCCTCCGACAACAAACCAGACTGGGCCCCTTCCGTCATCTCTGTCCTCGATGATGCAATTAAATCCTACCTCCCCCGCCCCCCACCCCCCCCCACCAAGGACAACACACTGGCCTTCCTGAATGGAGCATGGATTTGGGAGTGGGAGATCATGCTTCACAAATTTGTTACAGTTCTTTGCTGAAGCGACCCGTAAGGCTGAGGAGGGCAGGGCAGAAGATGTAATCTATATGGATTTCAGTAAGGTTTTTGATACGGTTCAACATGGTAGGCTGCTCTGGAACATTAGATCGCAAGAAATCAAGGCTGGCTGGCAAATTGGAAAACAAATTGGCTTGATGGTAGGAAGCAGAGTGTAATAGTGGAAGGATGCTTGCCAGACTAGAGGCTTGTGACTAATGGAGTGCCTCAGCTTGCTGCTGCATCCATTATCATTTGTTATCTATCGCAATGATTTGGATAAGAATGTGCAAGGCATGATGAGGAAGATTGCTGAAGACACTAAAATAGCCAGTACCGTGGACGTTGAGGAAGGTTGTCAGAAGTTGCTCCTGGTCCTTGATCAGCTGAGGAAATGAAAAATGGCAGATGGAATTTAAAAGACATGAATGTGAAGCATTGCACTTTAGAGAGTCAAATCAAGATAGGAGTTTCATGGTGAATGGTAGGCTTTAAGAAGAATAGTGGAACAGTGGGGTCTTGGAGTTCAGGTTGACAGTTCTCTGAAAGTGGAGTCACAGGTAGGCAGGTCAGTGAAGGAGGTTTTTGGCATACTGGCCTTCATCGCTCAGGGCATTGGGTATAGAAGTTGGGGAGTTATGTTACAGTTCTACAGGGCATTTGGTGAAGACACACTTGGGGTATTGTCTCAGTATTGATCACCTTGGTACAGCAAAGATGTTGTTAAACTGGATAGAAAACAGAAAGAAATTCGCAAGGTTGTTGCCTGGACTCAATGGTCCGCATTATAGTGAGAGATTGAGCAAGAGTGGATATTGTTTCTTTATAGTATAGGAGAATGATGGCGTATCTTATAGATGTGTAAATGATCGTGAGAGGCATGGATAGGTTGAATGCACTCAGTCTTTTTCCCATAGTTGGGGAATCGAGGACTGGAGGGCATCAGTTTACGGTTAGAGAGGAATGAATAGAAGGAAACCCGAGTGTCAACACAGAAGGTGATACACATATGAAATGAGCTGCCAGCGGAAATGGTTGAGGCGGATACATTAAAAATCTTGTAAAGACATTTGGTTACATACATGGGTAGGAAAACTTTAGGAGGATATGGTTCGAGTGCAGGGAAATGGGGTTCGCGTGGATGGACATTTTGGTCTGCATGAACCATTTTTGGGCCAAAGAGCCTGTTTCAGTGTTGTAGGACCCTATGACCGGTAGTTGGTCTGCTGACTGGGCAGAATATAAACTAAATAATTATAAATCTTTGCTTAAGTGAGAAGAAAGAGCATTAAAAGGACGGTTAGACAACATATCACTCCTACCTTGTATGTTTTTATTAACCAGAGGAAATCACATTCTCCTGTATGTTGCTGCAGTGGTGATGACTGACCATGGTAACTGCACCCATGACAATTTCCTTGACTCCCAAGTCTGGAAAAAACGTAGTATACATTGGTGGTGAGTAGCATTGACAAAGTTCAGTCAGTTTGCCTACATGCTGAGGAAGTGCATTTTCATTTCAATACATCTTCATCCATTTTTTCATCACTTTCTGTGAAAATACCAAACAGCCCAAGGCAGTTTACAATATAAAGGGACATGGATAGGTTAAATTGACGAGGTATTTTCTTTGGGTTGGGGGAGTTCAAAACTAGAGGGCATCGGTTTAGGATGAGAGGTGGAAGTGTAAAAGGGACGTAGGTGACAATTCTTTCATGCAGAGGTCTGTGAGTATGGAATGTGCTGCCAGAGGAAGAAATGGAGGCTGGTATAATTGCAGTAGTTAAAAGGCATCTGGATGAGTATATGAATAGGAAGGGTTCAGAGCGATATGGGCCAAGTGCTGGCAAATGGCACTAGATTTGGTTTGGATATCTGGTCGGCATAGACAAGTTGGACCGAAGTAAATGTTTCTGTGCTATACATCTCTATGACGCTAAATTGTCTGGTACGTTTAGATCAGTTTTTTTTAGATTACTTACAGTGTCGAAACAGGCCCATCGGCCCAACCAGTCCACACCGACGCACACCCACCCAGACACGTCCCCCTACATTTACCCCTGCAACTAACACTACGGGCGATTTAGCCATTGCCAATTCACCTAATTTTGGGAGGAAACCTGAGCAAATCCACAAAGACACGGGGAGGATGTGCAAACTCCACACAGTCAATCGCCTGAGGTGGGAATTGAACCCAGGTCTCTGGCGCTGTGAGGCAGAAGTGCAAACCACGGTGCCACCGTGCCGCATAAATTTGCATTTACAAAAGATAGAACACGAGGTTATAGTCCAACAGGTTGAGAAAGAGACTAACTAAAGTAAATGATGACCAAATGGAAAACACTCCTGGAAAACAGCACCAAGTCCTGAAAAAGATACAATGTCACATTTGGTAGAACGGCTCGTGTAGCTGGTTGCCTGGAGACAAAAAATACTTTGGAATTAAGGTCCCCAAAATACCAAATTCCAATCAAGTTTGAAACTTTGTCAACAGTAAAACCCAATGACGCAGTCCGACATTTTCTGGTTATAAGAACAGGAAAATGTGAACAGTTCTAGGAGAAGTACCAAGCCAACAACAAATGCAGATAGCCGTCAGGATAGGTATCTGAAAGGTACATTTATCTATCATCCACCTGTGAAACAGAAATCCTCAGGAGAAGAAAACTTCCAGAGGAAGGTACAAAGTGAAGATTTGACTGCTGTCTGGTTTTGAAATTCGCATTTTGGTAAATCCTAGTTGAGTTTTATCGGATTAGTATAATGGAAAAGGAAGTAAATATAGGAGATGTAGTTCATAGTTAATTATTCTCCATTGTACATTAAGAAATAAATTTGTTACTTTTTACTTTAACTAATTGTTGGCCTCTCCAATTTCACAGATTACTGTATGGGATAAATCTGGTCTGTGTTGATGGTTCAAATTAACGGGGGAGGGGGGTGTACCCGGTGTCGTATCAATAATTAGATATTAGATCAGAAATAGAAAGGGAGAGAGGAAGTCAAGATAGTTATCATTACCAGTTGAGTAATACTCAGCAAATGTTGAATTTACACTTTCCAAGGCCCTGATGTGTTTCATCGTCAGAGATTAAAATAAGGAGTTAGTGCAATGATTGATGTGTTGGCTTTGACTTTGCGGAACTCTTTATATTCCAGGAATGTTCCTTCAGATGGGAAATAGCAGGCATCAGGCAGCAAGAAACACAAAATAATTGACATGATATCTGGCAAAGGCAACATCGCAAGCTATGATTAAAGATGTTATAATGGGCATTTGGATATGATGTGTAAATCATTTATCGGAAATAATAAATTTTGAATAATAATGGGCAGGGTGGTTCAGTGATTAGTGGTTAGCACTGATGCCTCACAGCTCCAGAGACTTTGGTTTAAGTCCCAGTTCAGGCAACTGTCTGTGGGGAGTTTGCACATTCTCCCCGTGTCTGTGTGGGTTTCCTCCAGGTGCTCCGGTTTCCTCCCACAATTCAAAAATGTGCAGGTTAGGTGAATTGGCCATGCTAAATTGCCCGTAGTGTTAGGTGAAGGGGTAAATGTAGCGGAATATGTCTGGGTGAGTTGCTCTTTGGAGGGTCGGTGTGGTCTTGTTGAGCCAAAAGGCCTGCTTCCACACTGTAAGTAATCTAAAAAAAAATTGTCCTGTCGGTACAGAAAATGCAAACCAGTATTATACTCAGATCTCCAGAAGATAAGATGCCACTTAAAAAGTTATTGCAGGAAGTAAATGTGCATAATGTAGAAAGGCAACATATTAGCATGGAAAGTAGATTGGATTGATAGCAAGAGGAACGCTGGCAGAGTATGTGAGTGTGGGTTTTTTTTGAAAGCTGGGAGGAAGGCATGATGACACACCACATAAGGAGCTGGAGGAGGGCGGTGTTCAACTATGTTCAATTTATCCACACGATTTGGATGCAGGGACTGAAGATATTGTAGCTACCCTTGCTGATAACACAAAGATGTCAGAAAGTGAATTGATAACAGGTCAAACGAATTGTATAAATGGATACAGAGACGTGAGATTAATGGTCAAAGATATGGAAAATGGAGTATCATGTGGTAAAGTGTGAAAATGTCTGTGCTTCTGGGGGCAATAAACATACTATCCAAATGGTGAGAGATTGCTATGCTGTACAGAGAGATCCGGGTGTGCTGATGGATGAATCTCAAAGATACGATGCAGCAGCTACAGCAAGTAAACAGCAATATATGTTGAATGTTTCATTGTGAGGGAAGTTGTTTCAGTTACACATGACATTATTTTATATTTGCTTCCTCATGGGATAAGGGCGCTGCAGCCCGAGCAACCTACAGTCCCGGTTGCATTTGAGAAATTACTGGTGAGCTGCCTTCATGAATCATTGTTGTCCGTGTGCTCTTGTTAGATCCACAATGTTCTGTGGGAAGGAATTGACCAAGCAACAGTGAAGGGAAGGCTTTCAGTTTCCAAGGCAAAATGCTGCGTGAATGGGAAAGGTACTTGCAGTTGGTGGTGTTCCCATGTAGGTGCTGTCCTTCAAGATGGAAGGTGCTTCCTCAGGGTCTTTTTTGAATTTCTCCAATGCATGTTGTAGATAATATACAGTACTGTGACTGAGCGTCACTGGTGGATGGAGCAAATGCTTATGGAATATGATGCCAAGCAAGCTGATTGCTTTGCTCTGGATGACGTATAACGCCATGAGTGATGTGGAGCTGCGCTCATTCAGGGAAGTGGGGAGGACAGTATAACATTCACATTCATGACTTTTGCCTTGTAGATAGAGTCATAAAGCTAGACAGGATGGAAACGGACCCTTCAGTCCAACCAGTCAATGCTGACCAATCTTTCTAAACTAATCTAGTCCCATTTGCCTGCATTTAGACCATATCTCTCTTAAGCCTTCCTATTCATATCCCCATCCACATGCGTCTTAATTGTTGCAAGTGTACCCACCTCCACCTCTTTCTCTGGCAGCCCTTTCCATACACGCACCACCCACTGCGTGCATAAGTTACACCTCATGTCCCTTTTCAACCTTTATACACTCACCTTAAAGCTGTGCCATCTAGTTTTGGATTCCACTCCATTTGGAAAAAGATAATGGCTATTCCCTACATCCATGCCTCTCATGATCTTCTAAACCTCGAAAAGTCACCCCTCAGCCCGCAATGCTTCAGGGACGAAAGGCCCAGCCTTTTCACTCACTCACTATGGCTCAAACCCCCAGACCTGGCAACATTCTTATAAAACTTTTCTGTACCCTTTAAAGTTTAACAATGCCTTTCCCATAGCAGGAAGACGAGAATTGATAACAGTATTCTCACAGTGACCTCACCAATGTCCTGTACAAGGTGATGTTCCAATTCCTATACTTAATGCACTGACCAATAAAGGAAGGTGTACCAAATGCCTTTTTCACCACCCTGTTGATATGTGACTCCACTATCAAGGGACTATGCTGTTGTGCCTCGGGTCTCTTTGATCAGAAACACTGCCGAAGGCCCTACCGTTAACTGTATAAGTCGTACCCTGGTCTGCCTAACCCGAATGCAACATCTCACATTTATCTCAATTAAATGCTCTCTTCCACTCCTCAGCCTATTGTCCTGTCGTACTGTCAGACAACCTTCTTCACTGTTCAATACACCACCAGTTTCACTGTTATCTGGAAACTTAGTAACCATATCTCCTATATTCACAGCAAAACCATTTTTATTAATGACAAAAAACAGTGGAACCTGCACTGATACTGGTCACAGGTCTCCAGTCTGGAAAGCAATCCTCTTCCACCACCCTCTATCTCCTACCTTGAAGGCAATTCTGTAACTAATGTCTAGTTCTCCCCGTATCACATGTGATCTAAACTTGCTAACCACGTGGAACCTTGCCAAACGCCTTCCTGAATTCCATATAGACAGCATTGACCGCTCTGCTTTCAACAATTTGCTATGTCACATCTTCCAAAATCTCAAGTTAGTGGACATGATTCCCGTTATATGAAACCATGGTGACTGTGCATAAGCAGTCCTTCTCTTTCCAAATGCATGTAACTCCTATCCCTCAGAATCCTCTCCAATAACTTTCCACCCACTGACATCACACTCACCAGCCTGTATTTCCCTGGCTTTTCCTTACCATCTTTCTTGAATAATGATCACAGGAAGATGCCCAGCAATCTCTTCCCTTGCTTCTCAAAAAGTTCTGGAATTACCTGATCAGGTCCTGAGGGTATATCTACCTTTAATGATGTTAAGATCTCCAGCAACACCTCCTCTGTAATATGGACAGCTTTCAAAACATCACTAATTATTTCACCAAGTTCCCCAGCTTCCGAGTCATGTTGAGTTTCTGGTGAATTGGAACCCGAGGATATTGAGAGTGAGGATGTTAGTGACGGTAACACCATTGAATATCAAGGGACAATGGTTAAATTGCTTCATAATGGAGACGTTTTTTGCCTGATATTTATTTGGTGTAAATATTAAAAATGGCTTTTAAATCTAAGTCAGGATATTGTCCAGATTTTTTGCAAACGAACATGGGCAGCTTCAGGATTTGAGGAATCCAGAATGATGCTGGGCACTTTAATATCGTCATTGGACATACCTGTTTTTGAGGGAGGTTCATTCATGAAGCAGCTGAAGGTGGCTGGGTCTAGAAAAACTTGCGGAACTCCGCAGACATGTCAGTCTTCTTGCTCATGATATGGTTTGAAGTTACATGGACAATGGATTTCAGCCCCTCAAAAGTCGTAGCAACATAATAGCCGACCCCATAAATTTAATCTTAAAAACTAGTCAAAAATGTTCAACTATTGCTCAAATGTATATGGTATATGATGTCCGCAAAATGTTGTTTAGTTTTTGCTTGTTTTTTTGAACCCACCATGTGAAATGTTAACGACCCCCTGATGCAGAAGCTCTCACACCCCAACTTGTAATTTCTTTCTCCGTGTGTATGCAAATGTTTAACCAGGGACATCTATTGCACTTTCTCTGGCTTTGTGTAGCCTTACACTGTTAAATGTTGAAGTCAAATCTCTTGGGTACCTTTTCAAGCCTGAAGCATCTTATTTAGAGAGTAGAATCATATCCTGCTTTGACTTCAAAACTTAATTTTATGGGTACTTGTGGAAAACAAACTTGCAGGGCCATAGAGAATGCGATTTATTGGAAATTCGCTTTCAATGTCGAAACCGCAGAAGACCCTCATGAACTAAATTGGTGGAATGATTCCCAATAAGCGCAATGACGTAGGAATTTAAATGAGTACTCATTCTTAGAGACTAATCCATGGAAACATTGCTTCAAGAACAAATTTCCAATTTGACCAAATCGCTGCTTCCACATTTTTGTTGAGTTATGTATTTCTTCAAAATTTGAATCTTAGTTTTCAATTCATACTATTCTGTGAAAGCTCGCTACTCATGTTTATATTTGTATTACAATGGCATACAATGACTGTGTCTGCGTTAATCAGGTGTTAATGAAATAAACATTCAGTAAAATCAATAAGACACAAAATGACGTTCACCCTTTCCTAGTATTTGCCCCACTTTTAATCATATCGTATTCTACAATACAGGGCTGTCCATGCCGGATGCATTGATGGAAAAGGCACAACAAGAATCTTTTACTTGAAGTGAGACGCAACGTGTTCACCTCATGATGAGCTGTGGGGATAATCTTGCTGGATAACTGCACTGACACTGAAAAGGTAGGAATTAGAAGCAGCAGTAGATTATTCACTGCGGCCTTCATCCACCCCCGCCCCCCCACCATGAATGAGATCTTCACTGAAACACCACAACACTAGTTTCTGGCACTACACTGTAATATCTTTGCTGGTTTGCATTTTCACACTTTTATTCCTCCACACTTAGCTTGTATTAATCATTTATTGGCTTTTTTGCTCACCTCGAAACTTGCATTCTCACTTGACAGCATCAGCCAACTTGTTAATCGTACATTCGGTCACAAAATTCAAACCATGCATGCGGATTGGGGATGGTTGGTGTGAAAAGGCTGGTCCTTTTGGAAGCATTCTGGTCACAACAAGCTAACCCGAGAATGGCCTATGCATGCCTATTGTTTGTTTGCTTGCCATTAAACTCTGCTGAATGCTAAGCAGTTTGTTATCTACAGTTACACACTCTATCAGACGGGATACCAAACCCTCACTATTTACATTGTATGCATTCTGCCATTTAATTCTACCAAAGACGGAACTCTATCGAGTTTGTGAAACAATGTTTGTCTTGATAAACACGTGTTGACTCCATCCAATTAGGCCATTTTATTTATAAGCGTCCACTTACATCATCGTTTTCAATACATTCTGATATTTCACTGGGGCTGATGCCATGCCGACATCATACAATCTGTAGAAATGATTCCAAAGTCTCCAGAATTTGGAAAGACAACCAGCAACATATGTCCGATTATGCACCATCACTACAATCAATAATCTGCAGATTCACAAATGCTGATCTCCTGAATTCCAGAATTATTTTATTTTCTCCCGTACTACAAGACATTTGATATGGTTCCCCATGGTAGTCGAATTCATAAAGTCAGGAGCTATGGGATACATGGAGATTGGGCTCACTGGATTCAGATTTGGTTGGCTGACAGAAGGCAGAGAGTTTTTGTGGATGGAAGGTATGCTTCCTGGAGATCAGTGGTGAGTGGGGTCCCCCAGGGCTCGGTTCTTGGCCTCTTCTCTTTGTAGTTTTTGTAAATGACCTGGATGAGGAGGTTGAGGGGTGGGTTAGTACATTTGCCAACGACACAAAGTTTGGAGGTGCCGTTAATAGTTTCGACTCGGCTGCAGCACGACAATGATGGGATGCAGAGCTGGGCTAAGAAATGGCAGCTTTGTTTTCAACCTGGATGAATGCCTGGTGACGCATTTTGGAAAGTCTAACTTTATGCTGAACATGAGACTGAAGGCAGGATTTTTGGCAGTGTGGAGGAACAGAGGGATCTGGCTGTTCAAGTGGGTAAATCCCTCAAAGCTGACACCAAATTGCATAGGGTTGTGAAGAAAAAATAAGGTATTTTGGTTTTCATAAATGGGAATCGACTTTAAAAGCCGCGAGGTTTTGCTGCAGCTCTACAAAGCCCTGGTGAGACCACACTTGGAATATTGTGTCCAGTTCTGGTCGCCCTATTGTAGTAAAGATGCGGAGGCTTTGGCGATGGCACAAAGAAGGTTTACCAGGATGGTACCTGGACTGGAGGGCTTGTCTTCTGAAGAGAGATTGTCTCAGCTCGGATTTTTCTCTCTAGAGATGAGGAGAACGACAGGTGAGCTAATTGAGGTATACAAGGTAAGGAGAGGCATGGATAGAGTTGCTGGCCAGAGACTGTTCCCTAGGCAGGACTGACTGGCACGAGAGGTCGGCGTGTTAATGGGTTAGGAGGAAAGTATAAAGGAGTTGTCAGAGATAGGTTCTTTATGCAGAGAGTTGTGAATGCATGGAATGCGTTGCCAGCGTTGGTGGTGAAAGCAGAGTCATTAGGGACATCTAAGTTACTGCTGGACATGCACATGGACAGCAGTGAATTGAGGGGTGCGGAGGTTAGGTTATTTTGTTTTAGATTCGGATTAATACTCAGCACAACATCGTGGGCTGGAGTGCCTTTTCTGTGCTGTACTTTTCTATGTTATATGTTCTACTTCTGTTCATGAATGACCCGTTCGTCTGTCTCCTCATTTTGACGAGGGTATCATGTCTGTTGTATTGTTGAGAAATTTAGTGAAATTTTGTCTCTGAGAAAAAGACCAAAAATATCATCTTTATTTCTCTGTTGTTTACGTTATCCCTAAATGCAGCTTTTTGTCTGCTACCAATCGAGGGCACATACTTGACTTTCCTGATCTCATTTTGCTTGACCTGCAGAAAGCTGTTGCAAACACATTTGTATCTCTCACTAGTTTAGTTTCATGGTGTTTTCTCTCATAATGCATTATTTTGTTAGTCCCTCCCTTTACTGAATTAGAAACTGTTATGAGTCTGCAGGCCCGGCGTTTAACATCAGGTCTCGAGATATATTATGCATTTATGACATTGCCACTGCACCAGAAAACGCTCCCCACCACCCACCATCAGCGTTGTACACCTCTTCCATTTATTGCCAACACTCTTTACCTTCCCCTGGATTCCATGATTAGATCTTTTTAGGCTTTTGCACATGTTTGCAACTTAAATTTGTTACAAATGATGAAAACATTAAAATCTTTGATTTAAATGGAGGCTTACCAGACTACAGAGTATGCAGACTGTCGCATTATCAGGAGCAGTGGGGAGGCATGGCTTCACTGTCAGGTTGTCCACTTGCCAGATCTCAACTGGCTTGTGCCTTTGAGTAAAGTGTACAGTATCGCTGATCTTATGAGGGAAGGTTATGCTTCCAGTGGAGAGATCAACATAAAAGTATTTCTTCAGAAGAAGTACTTGCCTTCTGACATAGACATGATTCATTCCATTGAATGTTTGGATGATGAATAACCGTATTTCTCTCGGGGGAGCCTGGAACCAGGTACCAGGTTATAGAAATCGAGTGTTTCAGAAGGAAAGGAATAAAGAACTGCATTCGACATTACCTTCTGCATTTTGCATTCAATCCCTGAAGACGCAAGAGGTGGCTGGATGTTTGTTGTTCGTCTGGCCGAGATGGTTGTTTTTCAATATGTAAGTATCTGGCCAAATCATAACAAGGAGTGGGCCAACAGGGACAGTGACTTCAATTATGGGCTCAAGGGCAGAGTCTGTAATCAGTTCAGAGAAGAGGTGGTTCAGGTTTGTGAATCTTTTCTGTCTCTCTCTGCCTGTCTCCATTTGCTACAATCTCCCTCACCCCTTCTCTCTGTTCTCTGTGATGCTCGGTCATTCTCACTAACTCGCGCTCTCACACGCTGACTCTCAATCTTGTTCTTTCACTCTTTATTTCACTCAGTCGATCTATCTGTCTCTGTCATTATCACTCTGTCTCTCCATCTGCCTTGTTCTCTATGTTTTTCTCTCATTTTCTCTCTCTGTGTGCCTCTTTCTCTGTCTTGCTGTCTCTCACTGTCTTTCTTTCCTAGCTTTGTCTCTAATGCTCTCTCTGTCTTAACTATCTTTCTCTCTCTCACTGCCTCTGTCAGTTTCTCTCTCACACACACACTTTTTCTCTCTCCTTCCTACTCTTTTTTTAACTTCTCTGACTCTGTCTCTATCCAGGTCTTTCTCACTCACTGTCACCCTCTCTGCACATCTTTCTCTCTGTGTATGTCTCTTTCTTTCTTTCTTTTGCTATCTCTTTCTGTCTGGCTACCTCTATCTACATCTCACTATCTGTACCTCTTTCCCTTTCTCTCCCCCACCTTTCTATCTTTCACTGTCGCTCCCTGTACCGCACCGTATCTCCCTCTATGACTGTCTTCCTCCAGGTCCCGGTCTCTGCCATTCTCTATCTCTGTGTCTTTCTCTGTCTCACTTTCTCTCTCACTCACTGACTCATTCATTCATTCACTCTCTATATCTCTTTTTTTCACTACTCTCTCTGGCTCACTCACCCTTTCTGTTCTTCTCTCCTGCTGTGTTTCTCTCATTCTCTCTCTCTCTCTCTTTCTCTCTCTGCCTCTCTCCCTTTTCTCTATCTGAACCTTCCCCGCTCACTCTCTCTCTTACGCTGTCTTTCCCTCTCTCTCGCTGTCTCCCCCTCTCTCTTTTTCCGTCTCTCTCTGTCACTCTCTCTCTCTCACTGTCCCCTTCTCTCACTGGCTGTCCCACGCTCTCTCTCGCTCATCTTCCCGCGCGTTCACACCCGTTGTTCCGTGCTCATTCTCGCTTGCTGTCCTGCACTCTCCCTTGCTTGCTGTCCCATGTGTTCTCTTGCTCAGTGTCCTGCACTCTTTCTCGCTGTCCCACGTTCTCTCTTTTTCACTGTCCCACGCTCCCTCTCGCTCACTGTCCAGCGCTGTCCCTTTCTCTCTCACTGTCCTGCGCTGTCCCTCTCTCTCTCACTATCCAGCGCTGTCCCACTCTCACTGTCCCGCGCTCCCTCTCTCAATGTCCATCGCTGTCTATCTCTCTCACTGTGCAGCGCTGTCCCTCTCTCTCTCACTGTCCCGCGCTCCCTCTCTCTCACTGTCCCGCGCTCCCTCTCTCACTGTCCAATGCTGTCCCTCTCTCTCACTGTTCCGCACTCCCTCTCTCTGTAAAGCGCTGTCCCTTTCTCTCACTGTCCAGCGCTGTCCCTCTCTCTCTCACTGTCCAGCGTACTCCCTCTCGCTCATTGTCCAGTGCTGACCCTCCACATCTCCTCCACACCCGCACCCCCTTTCAGGAGTTACTGGGAATGCGTTAGCTATACCCTATAACGCCTGGAAGAAACTCCAACCTTCACCTGCAAATCGTACCCATGAGAGACAACCAGAACGTCTGCTTAATTACTGGGCAAGCACCTTCAAGGAGACAGACAGACATTTTCTGTTTGCCGACATGTGTGTCCCTGCATATCTTTCACGCTCTTGCAATGTAGTATGAATTGATTTTTTTTGCATCCTTTTCAGATTTTTTGTGTTTTCCCTCCAGTATGTTTAAAGGGTGCTGACAAATCTCAAAATGCGAACACTCTGCCTGTTCCTGTTGGTGCTGCTCACAATCCCCATGTCAGATGCGGCTTTACTGAATAATAATGCCTTGGCTGTCATTGTCCTTCAGTAAGTCTCAGTGAAACAGATCTTACCTGACCATCTCTTTAAGCTGGGGGCTATGCTCAATCTGAGGTCAAATCAGAGCCTGGTTACGTGGAGCAGGCTGGTAATAAATGGCGAGGATACGGCAGGTATAGGGAGTGCTCTGTAGCTGTGGGAAGTAAGTCTGAATCTATTAACCAGGACTTTGATTACTCCCAGAGGAAGGGATTTCCAGGGAAATTATGACCAGATTTCCCGGGGTCGTATCTCTAACAGTGAAATCGATAGCACCCGCTGACCCCGAAATAAAGGAGACAGTGAAATACATCAGTGAGGTTTGAAGAGAAAGTCCAAGTTCCCCACACAGGCAACATTTTACTGAATCATCTCACTCACCTCTCAGTTTCCCTTTGTCTCCCTCTGCCTCCTTTGCTATAATTCCCCTTTCCTGTCAGTCTGCAAGTCTTTTGTTCTGTTTGTCTCTGTATGCCCCGCATACATTTTTCCCGTTAACAAATTTTCCAGGATTCTTCCCACATCCAGCTCCCACTGATTGCACCTGTAGCTCTCAGTCCGTCTCTCTCTTTCTCTCTCCCCGTCTGTATTTGTTTCTAACCATCCCGTGTATCATGCAGCATCAAGTATTGCATCAGTCAAAGTAACTTCAAATGAAGTTACAGCGAGTTATCAAGAAGGCTTGTGGCATTCTCTGATTCATTGCAGGAGGATTTGTACAAAAATAAGAAACATTGTTCTGCTCTTTGTCACATTAGCCTGTTCTCTCTTTAAACATTTCACTGATCCCAGAATTTACAGCAACACTGGGATAGGGATACAAAGTAAATCAACATTGACCTTCCCATGCAAGAACTTGAAGTGTGAATTGCAGAGTTTCACGTTTTCTTTGATATGATGGGCATTGTTCCAAGTAACTCATCTCAAACTGTGCCTACTGACACTGCAAAGAGAATGTTTTACCCAAAGTCTGTCCCTTGACACACACCCTGACTTTGTCTCCTTCAGTTTCCGCTATGCAGCTTGGCACCAGCCGACCGTTTATGGGAGAAAACACTTCGCCTTCCTGGTGGCTTTACCTGCTTCCCAGTGCAGAGAGACCGACAGACATGGAGAAAAGAAGGACAGGATATTATTGCGTTCTTTCATTACCTACGATGTGAATATTTTCCTTAACTACCCAGTTGGAAATTTCCTCGATGTCATCCCGAACAGTGGCAGCCGTTGCCCAGAAAATAAATTGCTGAACCCCGCCCAGATCAACGGGAACCGCACCGCGGCTCAGCTTTTCCAAACTCTGCTAAATAACAGAACCCAGTACAATAACCAGTCAGCGGGCTTTACCATTCTCTACACCACCTACATTCCATGTCTAGATCACATATGGACTGAACCAGACATTCACAAGTACTTTACCTTCAGTAAAATATTTGCCAATGATGTAGATCAGTGCCGACACCAGGAAATCCGTGAAAAGCTGGCTGCAATGGAGAATACAGAGTTTAATATCTGAAGGTGTGATGGAGAATACCCATTAAGGTGAAGAGAATATTCCGCATCGGAATACTGCATCGAGCAGACTTAAAAATGGCGAGTCCTCTTCTGATGTTGGCAGGGCATTCCATGCCCTTACTACTCTCTGAATAAAGAATCTATCTCTGATATCTGGCCTATATGTATCACCCCTCAGTTTAAACTATGCCCCCTTGTGCTAGCAATTACCATTCGAGGAAAAAGGCTCTCACTCTGCCCCATCTATTCCTCTGATCATCGTGTGTGCCTCTGTCAAGTCTCCTTTTAACCGTCCTCTCTCTAAGGAAAACTGCATTAAGTCCCTCAGCCTTCTGCATAAAACCTTTCCTCCGTACCAGGCAACAGCCTGATAAATATCCTCGGCACCATTTCCAAAGCTTCCACATCCTTCCTGTAATTCAGTGAGCAGAACTGTGCGCAGTACTCCAAGTGTGGCCACACCAGAGTTTTGTACATCTGCAACATGACCTCATGGCTCCAAAACTCAATCCCCCTATTAATAAAAGCTAACACACGTATGCCATGTTAACAGCCCTGCAACCTGGATGAAAAATTTCAGGGCTCTGACATGGACACTGAGATCTCTCTGCTCATCCACACTACGAAGAATCTTACCATTAGCTCAGTAAGGTGCATTTCTGTTACTCCTTCTAAAGTGAATCACCATTCACTTTTCCGCAATAACCTCCATTTTTCACCTCTCAGCCCCGCTCTGCAGCTTACCTATTTCTCACTGTCACCTACAACATCGTTTGCCACTATCTGTACATCCACCAACATTAATGGCCTCCGCAAATGTACTAACTTACGCTTCTATACCCTCATCCACATCATTTATAAAACTGATCAAAGCAGTGGCATCAAAACAGATCCTTGCAGTACACCACTAGTAACTGAACTCCAGGATGTAACAATTCCCATCAAGCACCAACCTCTGACTTCTTACAGCCAATTAATAATCCAAACCGCTAGATCACCCTCAATCCAGTGCCTCCGTATTTTCTGTGATAGCCTACTGTGGAGAATCTTATCAAACGCCTTTCTGAAATTGAGATGTTTGACATCAATACTTGAAAGAGTTCGGAAAAGATTTCCAAGGATGCTGCCAGGGTTGGGGGGTTTGAGCTATGGGGAGAGGCTGAACAGACTGTATTCAGTGTGATTTAACCTTGCTACACAGACTATGGCTTAGTAACAGAGGAACCTTGTCGAACACTGTTGTGGAGATAATATACAAAACCACCAGGAGATGCAGAGAGTTCTTCAAGAAGTAGGCATTTTATTCGCACTGTGACACCGAGAAAGCTGATTCTCGAAAGCCCACCGACCTCAGGATCCGTGGATTTTTATATTTTTTTTAATCATGTTTCTGTTAGCTTACCAGCATATCCAACTACATTAATCAAGTACCTCACTCTAGGTACACAATAAACCAGAGCTGATAGTTCCCATTATCACCTAAGTTGTATATTCTACTGAATGTCATTCTAATGTCGCCGTTAGATATTTATTGTTAACTCTGTTACAGTGATCTTCAATTTCAGACTAACCTGTCATGATAGATATTTTGCTATTCCATCTGTTACAATAGTCTCCTGTCTCGAGCTCACTCTAATAACTAATAATTAGGTATTTTAAACTCATGTCCAAAATATTTATAGTCCCAATCATGTCATAATAACACTTAACAGAAAAACAAACTTTATTACTTGTTTTATCTCATCTTGCCCTAGTGACCTTTCAGCCTTAACCTTACTCTGATAATTGCTGTAAGAATGTTCCACTATGGCGAATCCATTCTGTCCCTGCCTTCCACAGAATACAGATCCCAGTGGTCTTCATGCTTTAATCCTTCCAATGCTTTCATGTTCTTTGTTTTCCATATTCCCCCCATTGAGACCTACTGGTCCCACCCATGGAAAGAAGACAATAAGCTTAGCCTCTCCTGTGCCCAATACCAGAAATATAGATCCCAACATGGACAAAATAATTTTCGAAGTCTGAAATTTAAAGGGTTCTTCCTCCATTCCTGAGGTCCCTTGGGCCATAATCCTGCTCTCCAATAACCAGAACAGGAAAAATTACCCAAGATCCGTCACAATCTTGGACCCGCACTTCTTTCTTCAGAAGTATCATCGACATCTCCATGTGGACATATTCCTTGGACTGTGGCAGTTGTTAGATCATAACCATCGAACAGTGGGGTTCCACCAGAGGAGTAAACTTTTCCTGGGATAGCTGAAATGACCACAAGTTGCCGTGCAGTGACCCGAACTAAAAAGGACTTAATACAAGTTAGAGCACAACAAAAGATGAAGGCAACAACAAGCAAAACTGCACATACAATAAGGCCAATCTTGACAAACCATGCTCACCGAGACCCTAATATAGTATTCAGCCAATCAAAAGCCTGATGACAAAACCCTGCATTGTTTTCATTTTTATCTCCCTTCTTAGACTGTTTAGTTTTTTCATTGCTTCAGTCAAAGATCCCCCAGGGCTAGTGTTGTTAGGTATAAAGGTACAGCAATGTTCCGCAAACATCACACAAATTTCACCTTTTTATTACTGTATCCAATCTAAGGCCTGTCTGTTTTGTCATGTCATTTTATTGGTAGCATCCAATTCTTCTCCGAAGGCCACAATGGCATCATCAGTATAATTGATAAATCTCTGCTTTTTGTTATAAATGTAATTAATCCATTCGGCACTCTTGCTAATCCCCATCATTGGGGGAAGAGCTTCCCAGGCCGCGGCAATCTCATTGCCAGCCTTAAACTCGTTAGGAATACCTCTTGGCTGTCCTAACCTATCAATATGAATTGTCACGTCAGGGACATAGCGTCACTTAGTTCTGCGACTGTAATGTAGCGTTAAGCTGCGTGTGGTGATATAACTACCTTGAGTCGGAGCATTACACGGGCAAGGCTGCCACTCCAGTCTGTGGGCAGCGTCATGCACAACCCTACTTTCTTATCTCAGCCAGTAAGTAACTGCCAGTGGGACACGTTGAGAATTTTAAACAGCTCCAAATGTCGTGCCCACCTCCATTTGAACCGTATTCCCACAAAGACCCATAAAGCAGCCTATTGTGTGGAGCCATTTCACTTAAAGCTTTCAAAACACAACCCTTCCCGTTTCCTGAAAGCAGCCTCGGGAAACGTGTCATTAGTTTTACTGGTGAACCACGGGGTACTATATGAACACCACCGTTGGAGTTTCTGCCAGCCCACGTCATCCTACTGACAGAATGTAGTGACCTGAAGTAGCAGGCACCAAAAGAGGGCAAAGGGATTGCATGTAAGTTGATGAATCATTCGGGTAAATGGGTCGTCTGGAGTGCTGCAAACACCATTCAGTACAGATGCTCAAGTTAAAAGGCATATGGACAACATAGTATGAGGGGGTTAACTTAGTACACAAGAAGTCATCCTTTCTAGCCATTACTTGGACGGAGTAGTTTGCCGATTGATACCAGTCATTGTCACGGGTGCGTACCCATGCTGGGGCGCAAAGTAGCCCTGGCATGAACTGTCCAGGTCTGCCAAGTTAATAGTCTCTAAGTCTGATTATTCAGGCCTGGCATCAGAGAGGTGGTTATCAGGGGCATCTCCCCATGTCTTCCCCATCCTTGCTGCTAGGAATCCTGTTCTCGACATCTCCTTAAGGATCATTTCTGGAATGATCAGGATTCCCAAGAACTTCACCTGTACCTTGTTCAGAATTCTATGGAGGAGTACCAGCCTCCTGTGTGCCCTACCCGTGTCCATGTTTTTCAGACTTAACTCCACTTACCTCAGTGTTAAAGTTAATTTGTGCCGGTGAGAGAGCTTTAGTACAATGATTAAGTTGGTACCATATGTGTCGTCCTTCCACATGGATGTCGGTAGATGATGTCTTAATCACTAAGAAAGTTCTCTCTCCTTGACTCATTTCAGCATCTTCGAAATACCCGCACGTACACACAATCTCCGGGCTTGCTCGGTACTTCCTCATTGACAGCTGTATTTCCAGCAAGTGGATAGTCTCATGTATCATAGGTTGCTGCTGCATATATAGCTAAAGTTCTGAGTTTAACTGCTCCAAGCTCGGCCCTTTGTGTGGGCCTGTCCACATGAGCACTGGCATCGGTCTACCTGTGAGCATCTCAAGCAGAGTGAGCATCTCATGTATTGATAGATTGTGAAGCCAGCGGCAGCACATCAATCCAATTAAGGTTGGTGCTTGTGTAGATCTTGTTTAATTTGGCTGTCAATATCCCATGAATTCTTTCCACCATACCGTGTGACTGGGGATGATATACTCATCCAAACCTCTGTTTGACTTTCCAAGAATGCAGCATCAAATTAACTAGGTTCTGAATGAAGGCAGACTCATTCTCTGAGATGATTTCCGATGGTATACCAACCCTTCAGACATCTTCATTCATCATAAATGTTACTACTGTCCAAGCTCCTGCTTTCAACCTTATTTCCTCTGGTCCAGCTGATTTCACTCTCCCCCCATCTGTATCATGTTGCGGCCACAAATTGCCTGGTAATGTATCCAGTTGCGCATTCCCATATTGATCATCTTCCTCCACTGTCACTGGCATGCTCCGCTGGGTTGTTCCCTTGGCTTCATTTGGATTCCCTGTCAAGTTGCAGCACGCTAGTGTTTTAATATAGCTGGCATCCCTGGATTCCCAAACCCCTGTCGTGAACATATACTATTCCCAAATTGTTTCTACATGCTTGGCCATAGGGCCTAAATCTTTAGATTGATATCCCTTCTTTACCAGTAAGACTACATGCAGTGCAGAGACTGGCACACTCTACCAGTTCAGCAGGAATGGACTTCTCTCTATTTGCAGGATCACATCCTGCTCCACTAATAACATTCCTTCACTTCTCACATTTGTGGAGCACTGTCTTTCCACTGCCACTGTCTTTCTCACATCTCATCCTGAGTTTTATCAAATATCATTGTGTAGTCCTGCTCAGACTTAGGTGGTCTTGCGTTTGTCAACATCGTAAACAACTCTGCTTCCCACATCCTCCAAATGTCTTGAATATCACTTGCTATATCCCTTATCCAATAAACATTAACATGTTTAACTTCTGGCATCATTAATTGTATATTGACCTTTTCTACGACCAAGTCCTGCTATGTGCACTCCAAACTTACTTCTAACCGTCAGCGATGTTTATTTGAATTATTTGTGAGTCATTATGAGACCATCTCCTTTGCTTCTCATTGAGGTGGGTTAGTGTATTTGCTGAGTTCGAAGGAACTGTGAAGGAGCAGAGGGAAATACTTACCCACAGTAAGTGAAGTACTAAGTAGAATCATGTTAGCATATTTTACATTCAAATGCATATATGTGCTGTGGGTTAGTGGTGAGGCTCGTTGGTGGGATAAACAGAGGCGAATGTTAGGAATGATAAGTAAGTTTGATGATACAAATATTCACAGGGTGAATGGTAGTGAGGAAGATAATCTCAGGTTCTAGACAGAAACAGATAAATTTGTCAGTTGGGCATGGCAGTGGTAGATGAAATTTAACTTTGAGAAATGTGACATGATGCTTCTTGCCAGGAGGCACAAGACAAGACAGTACTCAATGAGTGGTGGGATACTAGGAAGGTCAGAGGAAATAAAGATCCCTCAGTGTGGCATAAGTGGTTCATGGTTCAGTGAAAAAGGTATCCCTACTAACAGGGATTTCCTGTCTGTGCTCTGGAGGACTTTGGTTCAGTCTCAATTGGAGTTTTGTGTGCAGTTCTGGTCACTGTACGATAAGAAGGATGTGATTGCATTAGACCGGGTGCACGAAGATATTCGTGAAAATGTTGCTGGGAGAGCAGCAGTTTAGTTGTGAAGACAGATTCTGGATAAGGTCGAGTTGCGATCTTACGAGTAGAGATCAGAGGATAAGACTATGCGGGGCATGGATTGGGGGAATCTAAAGCCGTTTTTTTCCCCCTTCTCTGAAGATCCAATAGCAATGTGACCCATTTTTTAGCTGAAAGGCTCGAGGTTCGAAGGGAAGATGGAAACCAGAGGACGGTCTGTTGAGTTGTGAATCTTCAAAATCTGTAAAAAGTAATTGAATGACAATCAAGGCAATGGAGTAAGTTTTGAAATGAGATTCGAGTAGTTTATAATATAATTTTCGAGTTCCAAACACGACAGATCGATGAGTCAAGTCTATCCCATAGGATGTTGTCATTCAATGATTTGTAAGTTAACTTTCTGAATTACTTTCTGTTTTTAGATTAGATTAGACGATTTACAGTGTGGAAACAGGCTCTACGGCCCAACAAGTCCACACTGACCCTCTGAAGAGCAACCCACCTAAACCCATTCCAATACATTTACTGCTTCACCTAACACTACGGCCAATTTAGCATGGCCAATGCATCTAAGTTTCACATAAGTAATTTTTGTCTTCGTTTTGAAGAACTATTAACTAGCGTACGTTCAAACTGTTGTGATGGTTACTATGAACTTCTGGTTCTGATTCAGAGAATTCATTCACAGATGGATTTTGCCACACGAGTTGCAAAAGTGAATTAAAAGGAAAGCAACAATATAACCATGTTGAGTAGAACACCTCTCAACGAACTCTACAACGAGAGGCACTAATGACCGAATAGCCTCAGCAACAATAACTGTCCTCAGTGAAAAGAAGTGCAAAAAATTATATTTTTAGGACTAATTGTGAGAGGAATAAAGCAAGTCTTGTTGTTTGAAGACTTCCTGCAATTAGCATTTGAGACCCAAGAGGATTCAATTAATTCAGAAATTGGGCTATTCAAATTGACTTCGTGAAAAACATCATTAAAGTGCACCTGTTGGGATAATTTTGTTGTTGAAAATGATTAAAACGTTGAAAGTGTCATCGTAATTTCCCAGTGGATATACCACACCATATAAAGTCAAGTCTCTGAAACTGTATTACCTCTAATTCCAACAGATTAACAGCTGCAGCAAGGGAGAGTTAGTGCCAAAAACAATAAAATGCATCTTCCAAGGCAAATGTTCGAAAAAGTTTACTACACCATCATTGCTGTTGTTGGAGTTCCTGGTAAGTCTTGGAACCACTCATGTTGTACATATCTCTGTATCTTCCAATTAGAATTATTCGGAATATGGGTTCCTATTCAAAGAGGAACAAGTAACCCCAGGGACCAAGTGTTACTGGGAGCAACACTCAAAGTAAAATTATGCTGAGTGTGGGTGACTAAATGGAGGGGAACAGCTTACCCAGTGGCTTTGTGCACGTAGGAGTATCTATGACTATAGAATTGAACTGAATACCTGACTACGTTCATAACGACAACCATAATTTGACTGTAAATGTGGAATGCTTCTTTCCTTTCTAATTTCTGATGTTTTCACTGATGAAATTGTCATTGTAGATGTAAAAACGATTGAATGCAAATTAGATAAATCACTGATGTGTATATTTGGTACAAAGTTTGCGAAGTTAAATGTTCCATTGGGGTGGATATATATAACTCATTGGCATATCATGAAAATAACAGAATAGCAATGTCAATTCACCCATTTGTCCGATTGACGTATAATATTTATTTAAAAATCTTTTGAACTGATTGATATTCCAGCAAGGTTGGGCAAGCCTCTATCATGGCTACTACATTTCTTTATCTAGACGTTAATAATGGAGGATCTGGACTAACAAGTGTTGACACTATTTGGCATCTGTATCTGATAAGATTTTGATTAATAATATTTGAATCAGTTATTCATAATCTAAGCGTTGTTGATTTTTAAAGTGATCACTGTCCATTACTTTGTGATGTGTGTCCTCCTCGGGAGGAAGAGGTTTTGTTAAGGATGTTGCACCTGTTAGTTTTAATGCAATATTATTAAAAAGCAAAATAAATTTAATAGGAAAGCATTCTGATGCAATAAATAATGGGCATCAGCACTTGTAATATTATGGCTGTGATAAATAAATGAATTAGAGAGGATTACAGAAAATAAAGAGAATACAATAAAGAATGCTGTATAATAATACAGAAAATCGTGAACAACATATTTGATGTCATACATATTCGTGAGATTCTGCTGGCCGTCTACATAATTCATGTTACTGGCAGAGCTCATAAATCTAATTTTCCAAGTAGAGAGCATTTGTCTTCTTTTCATGTGATAATGATAAACTTTCTGACTCTGCCAGGTGTCCAACCTCATCACACAAATCCAATTTTTGTTCCACAGCTTCTGACCATTCAACATAACCATGTGTTAAACTCTAAAGTGCGACAAACTCTTGATTGTTTAACTTGCAATTACAAACCATTTATTCCTTAATCAGATGTTCCTATTTTTATAGTTTTTTTTATTAACTGAAATAAAATCTCCGCGTTCTTAACGTATAAAGTATAAACATATATTGATAACAGGAAGCCTTTAAGAAACTGGATTCAATGAAATCATAACTCTTCATTATTGCACTGTCTACAGGTAAGATGGTTCTGGCACTAAAAGGACAATTATCTCAGCTGTCATACATCGATGCACGAATTCTGAAAGATCGTGTCCTTGACCTCAAACTCTGCAGTTGCCTCACCAATGCTCTTCCCTCCACTTGTCATGTCCAAAGCGAGGATGTGTCCACACAATTACACCACGTTCAGCACAATTTGCAACTCTTTGTATAAGGAAGACATTTGCTTCCCAAAACTTCATGATACCAACCAGCTTGGTATTGTAATTAATAAATAACATTCGCACTCTGCGAACACCAGACAATAATAATCTTAAACAGGAAGAATCTACCAAACACCCATTGACCTACAATGCCATTACCATCCCTGAATGCACGATGAGCATCACAGAGTTGCATGATTGAAAAGCACACTTCATCCAACTTGTCCATGCTTACGAAGTTCTGTCTTTCATAGAACCCACATTGTGTGGAAACAGGCAGCTCAGTCCAAAAAGTCTGCATCCGACCCCCCACGTTATCTCCTGCATTTCCAATGGCTAACACACCAAACCTACACATCCCTGAACACCAGGGAAAGTTTACCATAGTCATACCACCTGACGTGTAGTTTTGGACTTTTGCAGGAAGTTTGTGCGTCTGATAGAAACTGAAGCAAAACACGGGGAAAACGTGTAAACTCCATAAAGACAGTTGCAGTGTGGTTGGAATCTAACCTGACTCCCTTGTACTGTGAGACAGCAGTGCAAACCACTGAAAGACTGTGCCATCCCAAGCCCTCTATACTTTTCCTATTCATGTATCTGTCCAAATGACTTTTGAATATTACATCTGTACCGGTATTTATAAATTCCTGCGGCAGCTCATTACAAAACTTAATCACTTTCTGCGCGTTGCCCACCAAGAGTCTCCGATTCGGTGTTTTACTGATTCCGGGTGTTTTTATATTTATGAGTGTTTTGTGATGGGTAACTACAGCTAGGCAGAGTAAACTGTAAAGTGAAATAAATACCATCTCCCGACCCACCACTCCACCGCCCCTAAAAAGACGTGCTCGTGTTTCTGACGTTAATTTTCTGCCCATGTGATTCTGTTTGTCTTTTGAAAGTGCAAGATATTTCACTTGAGAGAAGCTACTGCAGTGGTTCTCATGACATTGTACTGAACAAAAAGAAACCTGAATTCTAAAATTCAACATGTATCGAGAAAATTTAATTAATCATTTCAAATCTATTTTCTTATATTTTCTTTCATCTTACAGTTAGTCTGATGGCAATTGCATTCTTATCTCGGAGCAAGTGTGGCCTGTCAACATGTTCCACTCGCTATCTCGTAGCCATGGCACTGTCTGATCTATTGTTCATTATTTTTGATAATATATTTGATGAGTTTGGTTACTATTATTATCCGCTGTCTTTTCTGGACATCACTCCTGTTTGTAGTGTTCTCCACGTCCTGAGCTACTTTACTATTGATTGTTCTGTCTGGTTCACTGCTGCTTTTACATTTGATCGATTTGTAGCCATTTGTATTCATCAGATGAAATCTCAGTATTGCACAGAGAAAACAGCAATAAGAGTTCTAGCAACGATCTGCATTTTCTTCTCTTTAAAGAGTATTCCCAATTATTTCATATATGAATCCGGAAGGATCATTAATAACATTCCATGGTACTGTCACACAAAAGACAGTTATTATAACAATGTACATTGGGTGAGTTTTGCATATATTGAAATATTTTTAACACCATGTCTCCCATTCATTTTTATTGTGTTCCTCAACGTTCTGACGGTCAGACACATCTTTGAGGCCGTTAAGGCACGTAAAGGACTGAGGGGTCAGAGAAAATCAGAGACTGACCCAGAAATAGACAGCAGAAAGAAATCTGTGATTTTACTCTTTGCCATATCCGCCAATTTTATCCTTCTCTGGTTTGTGTATATATTATATATATTCAATGTTTTTTATTATGCGGATGATTTCTATCTCTTTCAACAAGTTGCATACATGCTGCGGAACCTAAGTTGCTGCACAAATGCAGTTATTTATGTGGTGACACAGAAAAACTTTAGAGATCAGTTAAAGTATGCCGTTAAATATCCAGTTATAAAAACAATTCAATTGATGAATAAATTCAAGTGACTGAGAGCCAACATGAGATGCAGCAGATAATGGAGCGAGGTGTCCACGTGAGGAATGAACGAAAGGAAAACAAAAGGAGTTGCAACAGAATTTTGTTGTTTTTTCCAATGAGAAAGAAATGACTCCATCCAAGGAGCAACACGGAAGAGACGAGAGGAACAAAGTCAAAGTAAACTGCTGATTGCAATGAGCAGCAGAATACAGAAAGCTAAACAACAAAGCCCAAACCAAAGAGGAATGATTCATGCCTCAGAGAAAAACAATCTCCCAAGCAATCACTGCACAGCAAGTGAAGCTGACACGAAAATAAACTATCTGGTGAATGTATCATCGTTCTCTGCAGGCTAGAGTGGGAAACCCTTTCTCCAATAACTCTCGGATCCACACAGCTGGACACATTACAAAAACATGAGCATCTTCCAATTAAAGAAAAATAAATGGCATACTGTATAATATATGTTTTTAAATCATAAATGTGTTTCCAGGGATAATTTGTTTCCATTCAGTTCCCCAGGCTTGAACCAGATATCTGTTCCTTCCTTTGTTTATTTTTCTCATGATTTATTTAATCTGAAACAGAGGACCCGAAAAATGTTGCTGTATGATCTAATCCTTTTTTTCTAGATATTTAGCTATTACAGGTCATTTTCACAAATTCCAGGAGCAGCAATTACTGTTTTCTAAGCTGTTGTGTTGTTTTGGAAATTTTGGGGAAAAGAAAGATTAGAATAAAAATGACACTTTTCAAAAAGACAGAGAGACAAAGGCAAAAACCTCGTGCTCAAAGTATTAAAGCAGAAAGAAACCGACACAACTGCTTGACACAGCTGTTTCAGAGAAGTATCTTTGGACAACGAAGTGTGTCTATGAAAAATTAACCAACTGTCAAATTCCAAGATGTATTTGAAGGAATTTGCGAGAGAGAGCTCGCGGTACAGGAGCAGCTAAGTGCATAGTTTTAAAAATATTTTAAGTGGAACCTCACTGCCCTTTTTTTGGAGGTCTGCAATAGTGAAGAGTGTGGATTCTTTCTGATGATACGTTTATTGAGTTCTGCCTCTTGATTAAATTTAAAAATACAAAATATTGATACTGAAGTTGCCTGGAGCAGTGCTTTGTTAGAGCAGTAAGACTGTGCTATTTCTTGTCACTATAGATCGTTCAGGTGTAAAGATTGCCTTCAGGAGCGTGATGTGCCCTTCCTCTACAATGTGAAGGGTTAGGGAAAGTTTCCATGCTACGGTTGAGTACGTTGGCAGTAAGGGTGTTTGGTTATGAATTCAATAAGATTATTTTGATCAGCTGGAACGGTAGTTAGAGGCAGTGAAGAATTTACAGGAGCCTAGCAGTTATAGGAAGCGAGAAAATCCGCAGATACAGTCATGTAGATGGTTTACGTACATTTAAGTTCGGAAGAAGAGGCAGGTAGTGCTGGAGTTTCTAGTGGCTATCGCCATCTCAAAGAAGTATGGTGCTTGGGCTGTACTCGAGATGGATCTCAGATGCATGTAGCACCAGCAATCAAGTTTCTGTCAACAAGCCAGGCTTTAATGTAACGTAAAGTGTCAGGTTCCAAGCGATTGGTTGTGATAGGAAGCTCTAAATTCAGTGGTAGAAACATTCTGCAGGGCACCGCGAGAATGGCTTGATGCCTCCTCAGTGCCCTGATCAAGAATATCTCGGACAGGGTGCACAATCCGCTCAAAGATAAAAACAATGACTGCAGATGCTGGAAACCAGATTCTGGAATACCGTGGTGCTGAAAAAGCACAGCAGTTCAGGTCGCATCCGAGGAGCAGTGAAGTCGACTTTTCGGGCAAAAGCCCTTCATCAAGAATACAGGCAAAGTGCCTGAAGGGTGGAGAGATAAATGAGAGGAGGGTGGGGGTGTGGAGAAAATAGCATAGAGTACAATAGGTGAGTGGGGGTGCGGATGGAAGTGATAGGTCACGGAGGAGGGTGGAATGGATAGGTGGAAAAGAAGATAGGCCAGTCGCACAGGATATAGGGACGGTGCTGAGCTGGAAGTTGGGAACTGGGGTGAGGTGGGGGGACGGGGAAATGAGAAAACGGGTGAAGTCCACATTGATGCCCTGGGGTTGAAGTTGTCCGAGGCGGAACATGAGGCGTTCTTCCTCCAGGCGTCGGGTAGTGAGGTAACAGCGTTAAAGGAGGCCCAGGACCTCCATGTCCTCGACTGTGTGGGAGGGGGAGTTGACATTTTGGGCCACAGGGCAGTATGGTTGGTTTGTGCGGGTGTCCCAAAGATGTTTCCTAAAGCAGAAGCTAAAAATAGAAAGCAGGTGAACCCTAAGGCATAGAAAGAAAATGGAACAAAAGAGGACAGGGAGTATCATTTTTGATAAGGGATAGCATTACATCCAAATATAAATGTAAAACGAACAGGTACGGGACATGAGAATTCATTGGCAGAGCAAGGAAACCCTCCCCCACCCCCTAGGCTTTCAATAGCATCATCACGAATAAAAGAATGACTAGGGTTAGATTAGGGCTAATGTAGCATAGTAGTGCAAAGTGGTGCATGGAGTCAGAGGAGATAGATTAAGCTCTAAATGAACATGTTTCGTAAGTATTCACACCAGAAAAAAACAATGTGCGGTTGGATAATGTGAAATACAAGCTACTAGACCAGATGGAATGCGGTGCATAAGGAGGAGGTGTCAGCTTTTCTGGAAACTATGAAAACAGGTAAGTCCCCTGGGCTGGATAGGATTTATCCAAGGATTCTCAGGGAAGTCATGGAGCAGATTGCCCAGCCTTTGGGTTTGATTTTTATACATTGTCTACAAGATTCGTGCCAGAAGACAGGAGTTTAGCAAATTTTGGCCCCTTGTTCAAAAAGGGGAGTAGAGATAACCTTGGAAATTATAGACTTGTGAGCCTAAATTCGGTTGTCAGCAAAGTTTGGAAAGGATTGTTAGAGACAGGATTTATAATGATCGAGAGATGAATAAGTTCATTAGGGATAGTTAACACGGTTTTGTGAAGGGGAGGTCGTTCCTCACGAGCTTTAGTGAGTTCTTTGAGAAGGTGACCAAGCAGGTGGATGGTGGTAAAGCGGTTGATATCGTAGATATGAATTTCAGTAAAGTGTTTGATAAGTTTCCCACTGTAGGCTATTGCACAAATATGGAGACATGGGATTGAGGATGATTTAGCAGTTTCGATGTGAAATTAGCAACCTTAAAGCAGACAGAAGGTGACGGTTGATGGGAAATATTCATCCTGGACCTTGGTTATTCGTGGCGTTCGGCAAGGATCTGTTTTCGGGCCACTGTTTTTCATTTTTATAAAAGACATAAATGAGAGAATCGAAGTGTGGGTTAGTAAATTTGCGGATGACACTAAGGTTGGTCGAGTTGTGGATGGTAGTGAAGGATGTTGTATTTTACACAGAGATATAGATGAGCTGCATAGTTGGGCAGACAGTTGGCAAATGATTTTCAATGTGGAAAAGTGTGAGGTGATTCACTTTGGAAGAAGTAACAGGAATACAGAGTACTGGGCTCATGGTAATGTGAGAAACATCAATAATTTCAGTCTGAGACAAGATCTTAATCACTAGTGTCATTTATTTCACACTTGCAAGTGGGTGTGATGTCCACAAGGCAGGAAAAAAACACACTGAATACAATAAAGACTTGATATTTATATAATTTGGTTCCTACATATTGTTTTCTTATTTCATTGATCCCCCCCACCCCAACACCGCACCCCCTCCGCCCCCGTTTACATTCTCCACTTCCCTAAGACCGGTAGCCATTACTCAGGTTTATCTATTGTCTTATCCGCCGTGTCTGTGACAAAATGCTTATTTCTGGACTCACAGGGCCATGTGACCTCATCCCATCCTTTGCTTACCATTATCTGCTCCCTCCATCTGTGCTGTCCCTCACAGCATTTTATCACTACGCCCTTTTAATTGATGTTTGTTCCTGTGTTTCTGTGATTCTTGGTAGTGTAGATGAGAAGAGAGATCTTGGTGAAAGGTACTTAAGATCCTTGAAAATTACAGCCAAGGTTGAGAGGAGAGTAAGAAGGCATACAGTTTGTTAGCTGTTATTAATCGAGGGATTGAGTTTCGGGTCCACGAGATCAAAAACAACAATGGTAGAACCACATTTGGAGAATTGCATACAGTTCTGGTCACCGCATAACAGGAAGGATGTGGATGCTTTGGAAATGCTTCAGAGGGGATTTGCCAGGATGTTGTCAGTTGTGGAGGGAAGGTATTACGTGAAATGGTTGAGAGATCTGAGGGTGTTTTCGTTGCAGAGAAAAAGATTCAGAGGCGACCAAATTGATACATATTAAGGAAATCAGAAATTTCGGTCGGTTGGACAGTGAGAGCCTATTTCCTCTGATGGACATGGCTAGCACGAGGGGATGTAGCTTTAATTTGAGGTGTTATAGATAGAGGAAGAACATCAGAGGTAGTTTCTTTATTCAGAGAGTAGTAGTGGCACGGAGCGCACTGCCGGCAACAGTGGTAGACTCGCCAACTTTCAGGGCATTTAAATTGTCATTGGAATAGGCATATGCACGCGAATGGAATACTGTAGGTTAGATGGACTTCAGGGTGATTCCACAGGTCGGCGCAACATCGCGGGACAAAGAGAACGTAACGTTTGATGTTCTATGTACCTAAGGATGATGCACTTGGTAACACATCCAGGGATGTGGAGCGAGAACTGAGAAAGGAATGATGACCTTATCGGGATTGTACTACACACCATACAATAATCAACTGGAAATTGATAAACAATCTTGCAAAGGGATCGTAGTTATCTATAAGGGGATTTTAACCTTGCAAACATAAACTAAAATTGCCATAGTTTTAAGGGTTTAGACGGAAAGGAATTTGTCAAGTGTGTGTAAGAAAATGTTCTAATTAATTATGTCGATTTCCCGACTAGAGACAGTGAACAACTTAACTTACTCTTGGGAAACTGCGCAGAGCAGGTCACTGAGGTGACAGTGGGAGAGCAGGTTGGGCCAGAGGCCATAAATATATTGTTTTAAAACAGCGATGGGAAAATATAGATCCGTTCTAAAACTTAATGTTCTAAAAGGGAGGAAAGCCAATTTTGAAGGTATTAGGAAAGAATTTTCCGAAGCTGACTGGGGGCGAATATTCGCCAGTAAAGCTACAATTGGAAAATGAGAAACATTCAAAAATGCGATATTGAGAATCCAGAGCCAGTATGTTCCTGTACGGGTGAAGGACATTGCTAGTCTGAAAAGGGAATATTGGATCACTAGAGAAATTGAGGCTGTGGTTAAGAAAAAGAAGGAAGCATATGTCAGGTATCGGCATCAGAGGTCGAGTGAATCATAAGCAGAGTATAAAATCAGTTGAAATACACTTGAGAGGGGAATCAGGAGTGTGAAAAGGGGACATGAGATAACTTTGGCAAATAGGATTAATGAGAATCCAAGCGCATGTTATAAACAAAAGAATGACAAAATGAGAAATAGGGGGAGAGTAGGATCCCTTAAATGTCAGCAATGCAGCCGATGAATGGAGCAGCAGGAGGAGGGGATATTCTAAACGAGTATTTTGCATTAGTGTTTACTATTAACAAGAAAATGGAAGGTGGGGAAATCGATAGTGATGTGTTGAAAAATGTCCATATCAGAAGGGAGTAGATGCTGGATGTCTTAAAATGCATATAGGTGGATACATCTCAGGACTTTATCAGGTATGATCTCGATCTCTGTGGGAAGCTGGAGAAATGATTGCTGTGCACTTTGCTGAGATCTTTGCTTCATCAATAGTCAGAAGTGACGTGCCACATGACTGGCTGTTCACCGAAGTGGTGTCACCATTTGAGAAAGGTAGGAAGGAACTGCAGACCAAAACAAAGCTAATGTCAGTGATGGGTTAGTTTTTGGAAGGAATCCTGAGGGAGAAGATATGCAAGTATTTGGAATGACAAAGATTGATTCGGGATAGTCAACACGGCTTAATGCTTTAGAAGTCAGGTCTCACTAATTTGATGGAATGTTTTGAAGAATTGACGGTAGATGAATGATGAGGGCAGAATGGTGGACGTGATCTTTGAGGTCTTTCGTCATGCATTTGCAAGATTGCATACGGTAGAGTGGTTAGCATGATTAGATCACATGGAATATCGGGATAACTTGCTATTTTGATCTCGAACTGGCTCCAAGGTAAAAGAGAGGCGGTGGTGTGGGTTGTTTGTTTTCCAGGTTGGAGGCGTCTGAAAAATGTTTTGCCAGAAGGAAGCGGCAGTGGTCCACTGCTTTTCGTTTTTTCAAAATGATTTGGAAGTGAGCATAGGAGTTATTGTTAGGAAGTTTACAGCTGTCACCAAAACTTGAGGTGCAGTGGACAGCAAAGAAGGTTATCTCAGAGTACAATGGGAACTTGATCAGTTGGACCAGTGAGCGGAGGAGTGGCAGATAAAGATTAATTTCGATAAATGTGATGTGCTGCATTTTGGAAAGGCAAATCAGTACAGGATATATGCAGGAAATGGTTTGTTCATGGGGCTGTGTTGCTGAACAACGAGACCTTGTAGTGCAGGTTCATAGTTCCTTGAAAGTATATTTTCGGGTAGATAGGACAGAGAAGAAGGCGTTTCGTTTGCTTGCCTTTACTTTTCAGTGTATTGAGAATAAGAGTTCGGAGGTTCCGTTGCGGCTGCACGGATATTGATTCGGCCAATTTATGAATATTACATGGAATTCTGGTCTCCCTCCTTTAAGAAGGATTTAATGAAACTTGAAAGCATTCAGAAAAGATTCACAATAATGTCATCATTTGAGGGTTTGAGGTATAGTGAGACATTGAACTGCCTGGGGCTGTTTTCCCTGTAATTGTTGTCACAGAGGAGGGAACATTTATTTTTCATTTATAAAATCATGAGGGCCTTGGAGAGGGTAATTAAGATTGTACTTTCCATTGGTTGGGGGAATCCAGAAATAGAGGCAATGGCTTCAGGGTGAGCGGGAGGAATTCATAGGGACATAAGGGGTAATGTTTTTTACACAGAACACGATATGGAATGAGCTGCCAGAGGAAATGACGAAGGCTGGCACATTTCGAACATTTATTAAACGTCTGGATGAATATATAACCAGGAAGAGTTTCGAGGGAAATGGAACAAATGGAACTAAATGAACCTGGGATATCTAAGTCACTACATGGACGAGTTGGAAAAAAGTGACTGTTTCCATGTTGGACAACACTATGAGACACCAATAAGAGCATGGATGAACTGTGATCTAACCCTTCATTCCTTTCTTTGTCCCTTATCTACAACATCTTCGTCCTCAATTCGATTTCAAACTGGAACACACTTCCTGTTGCGTTATAGAATATACATGGTCGTCGTCCTCATTCCTTGTGGCATGACCTGCTACCGAGCACAACATCTGATTTCAGGTCAGTATGCAGGACAGAAGCCATTCAGTGCCGGGGGGGAAGTGTGTCTTGAATACATAAAATCGTTGATATCGTCGATGAAATTCCAGACTCTAACAACGTATTAATTAAACATGTGAATATTACATTGTGAGTTGGAATAGAGAAAGCTGAATTTTATTTTCTGTCACATTCTGTTCCTCAATCAACATTATTTTTGGAGTGTTTCTGTTCCGTGAGGCAGAACACTCTCACCTTCTCAGGGGCTGATAAGAATGGGGGAATAAATGCTGAACCCAGCCAATGATGCCCACATCCCATTACCGAATGACAAAACATTCCCTGTGTATTCCTCATCACTCACTGCCTCTGCAGACAAAGCAAAACATCTTCACTTCCCTCGTCCCACGGCTCGATGACATTGGCAAAGCATTCTAAACTTTGGTGTCACTATCCCATGAGGTCACTCTGATTTGTGAACAACAAAATGGAAAATAATATTTAATAGTAAATAAATTGTGTAGTAAAGGGGTACTAGCTCCAACAACGCAGGGCTCGGGTCTCTTATTCGACGTCTCACTCACACAGGCACACACACACACACATTATATCTCTGTTAAACAATCCCTGAATGTCAGATTAACGCTGGACATCCACACACCAGGGTCAGGCTCAAGACACACCTCCCCCCGTCACTGAGTGGCTCCTGTACTGCATACTGACCTGAAATCAGATGCTGTGCTCGGTAGCAGGACATGCCACAAGGGATGAGGACGAAGACCGTGTGTATCTTCAGAACAGCAATCTAACAGGGAATGAGAAGAGAACAGTGAGAAGCAAATAAAGAACTTGGCGTAGAATTTGTCGAGTAGTTCAGTTCTTGCTATGTGTGTGTAATGTCGGTGCGGCCTGCCATTCTGTTTGTCTGTGTCTGTGCACCTGAAGATAATGAGAGTAGAGAGTGAATTTATCTCAGCACCACTTGTCAGATTATACATGCCTTTAAATCATGTATTGGGATTTCAGCTGTATAAACTCCATCTTTTACCTGTCTGGGGCTTTTTTGATGGTTACAGTGTGGGGTGGCGTTTCCTCTGCATCTAACCCTGTTCTGGCCATACCGTGGGGGTTGTTGGGGATACATTAAAGATACTGGAAATGTGTTGCTGGAAAAGCACAGCAGGTCAGGCAGCATCCAAGGAGCAGGAGAATCGACGTTTTGGGCATGCCCTCTTCAGAGTGGTGCTTCCTCTGCATCTAACCCTGTGCTGGCCATACTGTGTGGGTTGTTGGGGATACATTAAAGATACTGAAAATGTGTTGCAGGATAGGCGCAGCCCTTCCTCAGGAATCATGCCCGAAACGTCGATTCTGCTGCTCTTTGGATGCTGCCTGAACTGCTGCGCTTTTCCAGCAACACATTTTCAGCTCTGATCTCCAGCATCTGCAGTCCTCACTTTCTCCCATACATTAAAGAGGGCCTAACAGTCTATCCAACTCTATCCACCCTATCCAGAAAGTGTTTGATGGGGACAGTGTAGGGGGGTATTAACTTTGGAACATAAGAACTATGCTAAGTCATTCCGCCCTGAAGACTGATCTATCATTCCATGTGGTCATTGCTGATGTGTCCCCTCACTCCATGTTCTTTCCTTTGGCCCACACCCATCAAGACCTTCACTGACTAAAAGCATATCTGTCTGAGATTTAAACTGAACAGCAGACTCGGCATCTTCGCTGTTTATGGCAGAGGATTCCAAATCTCTCTCACGCCTTGCGTCTCAAAGCACTTCTTAAATCTCTCTTGAGGTCTCTGGGCATTCAGTCTCAGGCTGTGCTCCATCTCGTTCTACAATCTGCACACAGTAGGCATTCTTCATCTCGGTGAATCATATATCAACCAATTGATACATTTGAGCAGAAACATCTGTACATCTCTCCTCAGAATTTATCCCCTCAAGTCCAGGATCATTCTTCCTTCTAAGAGTTTATTCCCGTTCTCCCGATCTATCAATATCTCTGTGTAATTTGGAGGGAGCATCTGCACAGTTTGCAATGCTGCTTTACTTTAATCCTGTCCCAGTGCTCTGCCGACATTGGGATCTTATTATCCAGTCAAAAGTGAGGTCTGCAGATACTGGAGATCAGAGCTGAAAATGGGTTGCTGGTTAAAGCACAGCAGGTCAGGCAGCATCCAAGGAACAGGAAATTCGACGTTTCGGGCCAGAGCCCTTCATCAGGAATGAGGAGAGTGTGCCAGGAAGGCTAAGATAAAAGGTAGGGAGGAGGGACGATGGAGATGTGATAGGTGGAAGGAGGTCAAGGTGAGGGTGATAGGCTGGAGTGGGGTGGGGGCGGAGAGGTCAGGAAGAAGATTGCAGGTTAGGAGGGCGGTGCTGAGTTCGAGGGAATCCACTGAGACAAGGTGGGGGGAGGGGAAATGAGGAAACTGGAGAAATCTGAGTTCATCCCTTATGGGTGGAGGGTTCCCAGGCGGAAGATGAGGCGCTCTTCCTCCAACCGTCGTGTTGTTATGTTCTGCCGATGGAGGAGCCCAAGGACCTGCACGTCCTCGTTGTAGTGGGAGGGAGAGTTAAAGCGTTGAGCCACGGGGTGGTTGGGTTGGTTGGTCCGGGCGTCCCAGAAGTGTTCCGCAAGTAGGCAGCCCGTCTCCCCAGTATAGAGGAGGCCACATCGGGTGCAGCGGATGCAATAGATGATGTGTGTGGATGTGCAGGTGAATTTGTGGCGGATATGAAAGGATCCCGTGGGGCCTTGGAGAGAAGTAAGGGAGGAGGTGTGGGCACAAGTTTTACATTTCCTGCGGTTGCAGGGGAAGGTGCCGGGAGTGGAGGTTCGGTTGATGGGGGGTGTGGGCCTGACGAGGGAGTCACGAAGGGAGTGGTCTTTGCGGAACGCTGACAGGGGAGGGGAGGAAAATGGTGGTGGGGCCCGTTTGGAGGTGGCGGAAATGACGGCGGAAACCTGACGAGGGAAACCCGTAATAGGCAGCATCCTCGTAAATCTTCTCTTAAACCTTTCCAAAGCTTCCATATTCTTCCAATAATGTGGTGCCCAGAACTGTACGCACTACTCCAAGCGTGGCTCCGATAGAGTTTTGTACAGGTGCAGCATGACCTCGATGCTCCGAAACTCAATCCCTTTACCAATAAAAACTAACACACCGAATACCTTCTTAACAACACTATCAAACTGGATGACAACTTTCACGAATCTGTGTACGTGGACAAAAAGATCTCTATGCTCATTTATGCTCACCAAGAATCTTACCATGCTCCCAGTTCTCTTTATTATCACTGCTCTTTCCAAAGTGAATTATCACACACTTTTCCACATTCAACTCCATTTGCCTCCTCACAGCTCAGCTCTGGCGATTAGCTATGTCCCTCTGTAACCTGCAACATCACTCGGCACAGTCCACAGCTCCACTGACCTTAGTGTAATCCGAAATTTACAAACCCTTTCTGCAACACACTCACCTCGGTCATTTATAAAAATGACAAAGCACAATGTCCCCAAAACAGATTATTGTGGCATACCAGGAGTAGCTGTACTCTAGATTGAAAATTTTCTTTCAGCCACCATCCTCTGCCCTCTTTGAGCTTTTTGATTTCTGTTCTAAACCCATTAAATTAACTTTAAACACATGCCTCCGTATTATGTATAATAGCTTACCATTGGGAAACTTATCAAACGCCTTACTGAAATCCATATACACCACATCAACTGTTTTACCGTCATCCATCTGTTTGGTCGCCATTTGAAAGAGCTCAATAAGCTTGTGAAGCACGAACTACCCTTCATAAAACCATGTTGACTATCATTAATTAACTTTATTCTTTCTTGATGGTTAGATATCCTATCTCTCATAACCTTTCTAATATGTTAACCATTTCAGCCAAAGTAAGGCTCACTGGTCTATGATTACCACGGTTGTCTCTACTCCCCTCCCCTTCTTGAATAAGGGGACCGTATTTGCTTTCCTCCAGCCTCCTTGCACTAGTCCTGAAGATAATAACGACATTAAGATCAAAGCAAAAGGCTCTGCAATCTACTCCCTAACATCCCAGAGAATGCTATGATAAATCCCATCCAGCCCAGGAGAATGTTTTATCTTCACACTTTCCATAATTGCATACACCTCCTCCTTGTGAACCTCAATCTCATATAGTCTAATATCTTGAATCAGTGTATTCTGCTCGATAACAATGTCTTTTCCGAGTTGGAATGCTGAAGAAAAATATTCATTTGGTGCATTGCTGTGACTCCACTCACAACTTCCTACAACTATACGTGATGGTCCCTCATCTTTCTCTCGTGAAACCTTTATTCCTGATATACGAAAAGAAAGCTTTGGATTTACCTTGACCTTTCTGCCAACGCCTAGTTGCGCCCCCTTCTGGCTCTTCGTAGCTCTGTCACTGAGGCCTTTCCTGGCGAACTTCTAATTCACAAATACCCACACTGAGCCTTCACGTCTGATCCTGTTATAAACTTACTTCTTCCTCTTTGAAGAGATTCAACATCTTTAGGAAACCACGGCTCCCTGGCTCGACCACTGCCCTCCCTGACAGGTGCACATTTATCAAGGTCAAGCAATAGCTGTTCTTTGAATGTTCTCCACATTTCAAACGTGTCAACCTCCTGCAGCTTCCTTCCCCATCCTGTGCATCTTTAATCTCGCCTAATCACATCATAATTGTCTTCCCCCCCAACAATAACTCTTCCCCGGCTTTATATACTTCCCTCTTTCCATCGCTAAAGTAATCGTTCCCATATAGTGATCATTATCCTCAAAGTACTCACTCTTGTGTCACTATCCCATGACGTCACTCTGGTTTGTGTACAACAAAATGGAAAATAATATTTAATACTTAATAAATTGTGTAGTAAAGGGGAACGAAATCCAACAACGCAGGGCTCGCGTCTCTTACTCGAATTCTCACTCACACTGGCACACACAGACACGCACACACACATACACACACACGTTATATCTCTGTTAAACGCCAGTCATCCACACACCAGGGTCAGGCTCAAGACCCACCTCCCCCCGGCACTGAGTGCCTTCTGTACTGCATACTGACCTGAGAGCAGATGCTGTGCTCGGTAGCAGGACATGCCACAAGGAATGAGGACAACCATGCCTATTCCATAACACAACGGGAAGTGTGTTACTGTTTGAAATCGAATTGAGGACGAAGATTTTGTAGGTAAGGGACAAAGGAAGGAAGGAGGGATTAGATCACAGTTCAGCCATGCTCTTATTGGTGTCTCGTAGTGTTGTCCAACATGGAAACAGACACTTTTTTCGAACTCATCCTTGCTGACCAGGTATCCCAGGTTCATTTAAGTCCCATTTGGCCCATTTCCCTCGAAACTCTTCCTGGTTATATACCCATCCAGACGTTCAATAAATGTTCGAAATGTACCAGCCTTCGCCACTTCCTCTGGCAGCTCATTCCATATACACATCATTCCTGCGTAAAAGCTCAATACCGCTATGATTTCCTCCCCCTCACCCTAAAGCCATTGCCTCTATTTCTGGATTCCCCCAGTCCATGGAAAATACAATCTTAATTACCCTCTCCAAGGCACTCATGATTGTGTAAATAAAAATAAAATGTTCCCTCCTCTGTGACAATCGTTACAGGGAAAACAGCCCCAGGCAGTTCAGTGTCTGACCAGACCTCAAATCCTCAAATGACGACATTATTGTGAATCTTTTCTGAACGCTTTCAAGTTTCATTACATCCTTCTGAAAGGAGGGAGACCAGAATTCCATGTAATATTCATAAATTGGCCGAACAAATATCCTGCATAGCCGCAACGGGACTTCACAACTCTTATTCTCAATGCACTGAAAAGTAAAGGCAAGCAAACGAAACGACTTCTTCTCTGTCCTATCTACCTGAAAATACACTTTCAAGGAACTACAAACCTACACTCGAACGTCTCGTTGTCCAGCAACGCACCCGCATAAACATACCATTACCTGCATATACCCTGTACTGATTTGCCTTTCCAATATGCAGCACATCACATTTATCCAAATTAAACTTTATCTGCCACTCCTCCGCACACTGGTCCAACTGATCAAGTTCCCATTGTACTCTGAGATAACGGTCGTCACTGTCCACTGCATCTCCAGTTTTGGTGACAGCTGTAAACTTCCGAACAATAACTCCTATGCTCACTTCCAAATCATTAAAAAAAATAACGAAAAGCAGTGGACCCACCGCCGATTCCTTATGGCAAAACATTTGTCAGAGGCCTCCAACCTGGAAAACAAACAACTAACACCACCGCCTCTCTTTTACCTTGGAGCCAGTTCGGGATCGAAATAGCCAGTTGTCCCTATATTCCATTTGATCTTAGCATGCTAACCACTCTACCATATGAAATCTTGCAAATGCATTACGAAAGATCCCAAAGATTACGTCCACCAATCTGCCCTCATCAAACATCTTCCGTTACTTCTTCAAAAAATTCAATCAAGTTAGTGAGACATAACTTCTCAAGCATTAAGCAGTGTTGGCTATTCCGAATCAATCTTTGTCATTCCAAATACTTGCATATCTTCTCGCTCAGGATTCCTTCTGAAAACTAGCCCATCACTGATATTAGCTTTTTTTTTGGTTTGCAGTTCCTTCCTACCTTTCTCAAATAGTGACACCACTTCGGTGAACAGCCAGTCATGTGGCACGGCACCTCTGACTATTGATGAAGCAAAGATCTCAGCAAAGTGCACAGAAATCATTTCTCCAGATTCCCGCAGAGATCGAGAGTACACCTGATAAAGTGCTAGGGTTTATTCACCTATATGCATTTTAAGACATCCAGCACCTGCTCATTTCTGATATGGACATTTTTCAAGACATCACTATCGATTTCCCCACCTTCCATTTTCTTCTTCATAGTAAACACTAATGCAAAATACTCGTTTAGAATATCCCCACCTCCTGCTGCTCCATTCATCGGCTGCATTGCTGACATTTAAGGGATCCTACTCTCTCCGTAGTTGGCCTTTTGTTCTTCTTTTATTTATAACATGAACTTGGATGCTCATTAACCCTATTTGCCAATATTATCTCAAGCCCCCTTTCCACACTCCTGATACCCCTCTCAAGTATATTCTGACGATCTTTATCCTCTGCTAATGATTCAATGGATCTCTGCTGCCAGTACCTGACAAATGTTTCCTTCTTTTTCTTAACCACAACCTCAATTTCTCTAGTGATCCAGTATTCCCTTTTTAGACGACCAATGTCCTTCACCCGAACAGGAACATTCTGTCTCTGGATTCTCATTAACGAATTTTTGAAGGCTTCTCATTTTCCAACTGTTGCTTTACTGGCGAATATTCACCCCCAGTCAGCTTGGAAAAATTATTTCCTGATACCTTCAAAATTAGCATTCCTCCCCTTTAGAACATTAAGTTTTAGAACTGGTCTATATTTTCCCATCACTGTTGTAAAACAATTGAGTTATGGCCTCTGGCCCAACGTGCTCCCCCACTGACGTCTCAGTGACCTGCTCTGCAAAGTTTCCCAAGAGTAAGTTAAGTTATTCACTGCCTCTAGCCGGGATATCCGCATAATTTATTAGAACATTTTCTTACACACACTTGACAAATTCCTTTCCACCTGAATCCTGAAAACTATGGCAATTTTAGTTTATGTTTGCAAGGTTAAAATCCCCGACCATTACCATTGTATTATTCTTCCAGATAACTACGATCCCCTTGCAAGTTTGTTTATCATTTTCCAGTTGATTATTGTAGGGTGTATAGTACAATCTCGATAAGGTAATCATTCCTTTCTCAGTTCCCGCTCCACATCCCTGGATGTGTTACCAAGTGCTTCCTCCTTAGGTACAGAGAACATCAAACGTTATGTTCTCTTTGTCCCTTGATGTTGCGCCGACCAAACATCAATTAAAAGGGCTTAGTGGTAAAATGTTGTGAGGGGCAGCACAGATGGAGGAAGCAGATAATGGTAAGAAAAGGATGGGATGAGGTCACATGACCTTGTGAGTCCAGAAGTAAGCATTTTGTCACAGACAAGGCCGGATAAGACAAGAGATAATCAGGAGTAATGGGTACCGGTCTTAGGGAAGTGGAGGATGTAAACAGAGGCGGGGAGGGAGGGGGGACAATGAAATAAGAAAAAAAATGTAGGATCCAAATTATATAAATATCGAGTATTTGTTGAATTCAGTGTGTTTTGTCCCTGCCTTGTGGTCATCACACCCACTTACAAGTGTGAAATAAATGACACTACTGATTCAGATCTTGTCTCAGACTGAAATTATTGAAGTGAGTGAGCTTTGTTTCTCACATTACCACTAGCCCAGTACTCTGTATTCCTGTTCCTTCTTCCAAAGTGAATCACCTCACACTTTTCCACACTAAAAATCATTTGCCTACTGTCAGCCCAGCTATGCAGCTTATCGAGATCTCTCTGTAAAATACAACATCCTTCACCACGATCCACAACTCGACCAACCTTCGTGTCATCCGCAAAGTTACCAACCCACATTTCGATGCTCTCATTCACGCCTTTTATAAAAACGAAAAACAGTGGCCCGAAAACAGATCATTGCTGAACGCCACTAATAACCAATCTCCAGGATGAATATTTCCCATCAACCGTCACCTTCTGTCTGCTTTAAGATAGCTAAGTTCTCATCCAACCTGCAAAATCACCCTCAATCCCATGTCTCCGTATTTGTGCAATAGCCTACAATGGGACACTTACCAAACACTTTCCTGAAATTCATATCTACGATATCAACCGCTTTACCACCATCCACCTGCTTGGTCAGTTTCTCAAAGAACTCACTAAAGCACGTGAGGCACCGCCTACGCTTCACAAAACGGTGATAACTATCCCTAATGAACTTATTCATCTGTCGATGATTATAAATCCTGTCTCCAACAACCCTTTCCAAAACTTTGCTGACAACCGAATTCAGGCTCACAGGTCGATATTTTACAAGGTTGTCTCTACTCCTCTTCTTGAACAAGGGAACAACATTTGCTATCCTCCAATCTTCTGGCACGAGTCCTGTAGACAATGACGATATAAAAATCAAACCCAAAGGCTGGGCAATTTCCTCCTTGACTTCCCTGAGAATCCTAGGATAAATCCTATCCAGCCCAGGGGACTTATCTATTTTCATAGTTTCGAGAACTGCTAACACCACCTCCTTATGCACCACAATCCCATCTGGTCTAGTAGCTTGTATTTCAGTATTATCCTCGCACACATAGTCTTTTTGTAATGTGAATACTGACGAAACATGTTCATTTAGAGCTTAATCTATCTCATCTGACTCCACGCACATCTTTGCACGACTATGCTCCATTAGTCCTCATCTTACTCTACTCATTGTTGAATTCGTGATGATGCTATAGAAAGCCTTAGGGATTTCCATGATCTGCCAATGAATTTTCATGTCCCATACTGGTTTGTCTTAGATCTATATTTGGATGTAATGCTATCCCTTATCATAAATGACACTCCCTGTCCACTTTTGATCCATTTTCTTAATCTGCCTTAGGGTACACCTGCTTTCATTTTTTAGCGCTCTGCTTTAGGGAACATAGAACATAGAACATAGAACATAGAAGGATACAGCGCAGTACAGGCCCTTCGGCCCTCGATGTTGCGCCGACCGAAACCTACCTAACCTATACTAGCCCAATAACTTCCAAATGCCTATCCAATGCCCGCTTAAATGACCATAAAGAAGGAGAGTTCACCACTGATACGGGCAGGGCATTCCATGAAATCACAACCCGCTGTGTGAAGAATCTACCCCTAACATCTGTCCTATACCTACCACCCCTTAATTTAAAGCTATGTCCCCTAGTAACACCTCACTCCATTAGCGGTAAAAGGTTCTTAGTATCTACCCTATCTAAACCCCTAATCATCTTATACACTTCTATCAGATCTCCCCTAAACCTTCTCTTCTCCAATGAGAACAGCCCCAAGTGCCTCAGCCTTTCCTCATAAGATTTTCCTACCATTCCAGGCAACATCCTGGTAAACCTCCTCTGCACTCGTTCTAAAGCTTCCACATCCTTCCTATAGTATGGCGACCAAAACTGCACACAATACTCCAGATGAGGCCGCACCAGAGTCTTATACAACTGCAACATGACCTCTGGACTCCGGAACTCAATTCCTCTGCCAATAAAGCCCAGTACACCATATGCCTTCCTCACAGCACTATTTACCTGGGTGGCAACTTTCAGAGATCTGTGTACATGGACACCAAGATCCCTTTGCTCATCCACACTACCAAGTAGCCTACCATTAGCCCAGTAATCCATCATCTTGTTATTCCTACCAAAGTGAACGACTTCGCACTTAGCTACATTGAATTCCATTTGCCACATTTCCGCCCAGCTCTGCAACTTATCTATATCCCGCTGTAACCTACCACCTCCTTCCTCACTACCCACAACTCCACCGACTTTTGTGTCATCCGCAAACTTGCTTACCCAGCTTTCAAGTCCTTCCTCTAGATCATTTATAAAGATAACAAAAAGCAATGGTCCCAAAACAGATCCTTGTGGTACACCGCTAGTAACTGCGCTCCAAGATGAACATAATCCATCAACTACTACCCTCTGTCTCCTTCCAGCCAGCCAATTGCTAATCCAAACCTCTAATGTATCCTCAATGCCATACCTCCGTAGTTTTAGCATTAGCCTACCATGGGGAACCTTATCGAACGCCTTACTAAAATCCATATACACAACATCTACTGCTTTACCCTCATCCACTTCCTTGGTCACCTTCTCAAAGAACTCAATAAGGTTTGTGAGGCACGACCTGCCCTTCACAAAACCATGCTGACTATCCCTGATCACGTTATTCCTACCCAGATGTTCATAAATCTCGGGGACACCTGCACGAACCAACCATACCGCCCTGTGGCCCAACATTTCAACTATCCCTTCCACTCAGTCGAGAACATGGAGGTCCTGGGCCTCCTTCACCGCCGCTCCCTCACTACCCGACGCCTGGAGGAATAATGCCTCACCTTCCACCTCGGAACACTTCAACCCCAGGGCATCAATGTGGACTTCATCAGTTTTCTCATTTCCCCTTCCCCCACCTCACCCCAGTTCCTAACTTCCAGCTCAGCACCGTCAATATGACCTGTGCGACTGGCCTATCTTCTTTTCCACCTGTCCACTCCACCCTCCTCCCTGACCTATCACCTTCATCCCCACCCCCACTCACCTATTGTGCTCTATGCTATTTTCTCCCCACCCCCACCCTCCTCTCATTTATCTCTCCACCCTTCAGGCACTTTGCCCGTATTCCTGATGAAGGGCTTTTGCCCGAAACGTTTATTTCACTGCTCCTCGGATGCTGCCTGAACTGCTGTGCTTTTACAGCACCACGGTATTCCCGAATCTGATTTCCCGCATCTGCAGTCATTGTTTTTACCTTTGAGCGCATTGCGCACCCTGTCCGAGATATTCTTGATCAGGGCACAGAGGAGGCATCAAGCCATTCACTCGGTGCCCTGCAGAATGTTTCTACCACTGAATTTAGAGCTTCCTATCACAACCAATCGCTTGGAACCTGACACTTTACGTTACATTAAAGCCTGGCTTGTTGACAGAAACTTGATTGCTGGTGCTACATGCATCTGAGATCCATCTCGAGTACAGCCCAAGCACCATACTTCTTTGAGATGGCGATAGCCACTAGAAACTCCAGCACTACCTGCCTCTTCTTCCGAACTTAAATGTACGTAAACCATCTACATGACTGTATCTGCGGATTTTCTCGCTTCCTATAACTGCTAGGCTCCTGTAAATTCTTCACTGCCTCTAACTACCGTTCCAGCTGATCAAAATAATCTTATTGAATTCATAACCAAACACCCTTACTGCCAACGTACTCAACCGTAGCATGGAAACTTTCCCTAACCCTTCACATTGTAGAGGAAGGGCACATCACGCTCCTGAAGGCAATCTTTACACCTGAACGATCTATAGTGACAAGAAATAGCACAGTCTTACTGCTCTAACAAAGCACTGCTCCAGGCAACTTCAGTATCAATATTTTGTATTTTTAAATTTAATCAAGAGGCAGAACTCAATAAACGTATCATCAGAAAGAATCCACACTCTTCACTATTGCAGACCTCCAAAAAAAGGGCAGTGAGGTTCCACTTAAAATATTTTTAAAACTATGCACTTAGCTGCTCCTGTACCGCGAGCTCTCTCTCGCAAATTCCTTCAAATACATCTTGGAATTTGACAGTTGGTTAATTTTTCATAGACACACTTCGTTGTCCAAAGATACTTCTCTGAAACAGCTGTGTCAAGCAGTTGTGTCGGTTTCTTTCTGCTTTAATACTTTGAGCACGAGGTTTTTGCCTTTGTCTCTCTGTCTTTTTGAAAAGTGTCATTTTTATTCTAATCTTTCTTTTCCCCAAAATTTCCAAAACAACACAACAGCTTAGAAAACAGTAATTGCTGCTCCTGGAATTTGTGAAAATGACCTGTAATAGCTAAATATCTAGAAAAAAAGGATTAGATCATACAGCAACATTTTTCGGGTCCTCTGTTTCAGATTAAATAAATCATGAGAAAAATAAACAAAGGAAGGAACAGATATCTGGTTCAAGCCTGGGGAACTGAATGGAAACAAATTATCCCTGGAAACACATTTATGATTTAAAAACATATGCCATTTATTTTTCTTTAATTGGAAGATGCTCATGTTTTTGTAATGTGTCCAGCTGTGTGGATCCGAGAGTTATTGGAGAAAGGGTTTCCCACTCTAGCCTGCAGAGAACGATGATACATTCACCAGATAGTTTATTTTCGTGTCAGCTTCACTTGCTGTGCAGTGATTGCTTGGGAGATTGTTTTTCTCTGAGGCATGAATCATTCCTCTTTGGTTTGGGCTTTGTTGTTTAGCTTTCTGTATTCTGCTGCTCATTGCAATCAGCAGTTTACTTTGACTTTGTTCCTCTCGTCTCTTCCGTGTTGCTCCTTGGATGGAGTCATTTCTTTCTCATTGGAAAAAACAACAAAATTCTGTTGCAACTCCTTTTGTTTTCCTTTCGTTCATTCCTCACGTGGACACCTCGCTCCATTATCTGCTGCATCTCATGTTGGCTCTCAGTCACTTGAATTTATTCATCAATTGAATTGTTTTTATAACTGGATATTTAACGGCATACTTTAACTGATCTCTAAAGTTTTTCTGTGTCACCACATAAATAACTGCATTTGTGCAGCAACTTAGGTTCCGCAGCATGTATGCAACTTGTTGAAAGAGATAGAAATCATCCGCATAATAAAAAACATTGAATATATATAATATATACACAAACCAGAGAAGGATAAAATTGGCGGATATGGCAAAGAGTAAAATCACAGATTTCTTTCTGCTGTCTATTTCTGGGTCAGTCTCTGATTTTCTCTGACCCCTCAGTCCTTTACGTGCCTTAACGGCCTCAAAAATGTGTCTGACCGTCAGAACGTTGAGGAACACAATAAAAATGAATGGGAGACATGGTGTTAAAAATATTTCAATATATGCAAAACTCACCCAATGTACATTGTTATAATAACTGTCTTTTGTGTGACAGTACCATGGAATGTTATTAATGATCATTCCGGATTCATATATGAAATAATTGGGAATACTCTTTAAAGAGAAGAAAATGCAGATCGTTGCTAGAACTCTTATTGCTGTTTTCTCTGTGCAATACTGAGATTTCATCTGATGAATACAAATGGCTACAAATCGATCAAATGTAAAAGCAGCAGTGAACCAGACAGAACAATCAATAGTAAAGTAGCTCAGGACGTGGAGAACACTACAAACAGGAGTGATGTCCAGAAAAGACAGCGGATAATAATAGTAACCAAACTCATCAAATATATTATCAAAAATAATGAACAATAGATCAGACAGTGCCATGGCTACGAGATAGCGAGTGGAACATGTTGACAGGCCACACTTGCTCCGAGATAAGAATGCAATTGCCATCAGACTAACTGTAAGATGAAAGAAAATATAAGAAAATAGATTTGAAATGATTAATTAAATTTTCTCGATACATGTTGAATTTTAGAATTCAGGTTTCTTTTTGTTCAGTACAATGTCATGAGAACCACTGCAGTAGCTTCTCTCAAGTGAAATATCTTGCACTTTCAAAAGACAAACAGAATCACATGGGCAGAAAATTAACGTCAGAAACACGAGCACGTCTTTTTAGGGGCGGTGGAGTGGTGGGTCGGGAGATGGTATTTATTTCACTTTACAGTTTACTCTGCCTAGCTGTAGTTACCCATCACAAAACACTCATAAATATAAAAACACCCGGAATCAGTAAAACACCGAATCGGAGACTCTTGGTGGGCAACGCGCAGAAAGTGATTAAGTTTTGTAATGAGCTGCCGCAGGAATTTATAAATACCGGTACAGATGTAATATTCAAAAGTCATTTGGACAGATACATGAATAGGAAAAGTATAGAGGGCTTGGGATGGCACAGTCTTTCAGTGGTTTGCACTGCTGTCTCACAGTACAAGGGAGTCAGGTTAGATTCCAACCACACTGCAACTGTCTTTATGGAGTTTACACGTTTTCCCCGTGTTTTGCTTCAGTTTCTATCAGACGCACAAACTTCCTGCAAAAGTCCAAAACTACACGTCAGGTGGTATGACTATGGTAAACTTTCCCTGGTGTTCAGGGATGTGTAGGTTTGGTGTGTTAGCCATTGGAAATGCAGGAGATAACGTGGGGGGTCGGATGCAGACTTTTTGGACTGAGCTGCCTGTTTCCACACAATGTGGGTTCTATGAAAGACAGAACTTCGTAAGCATGGACAAGTTGGATGAAGTGTGCTTTTCAATCATGCAACTCTGTGATGCTCATCGTGCATTCAGGGATGGTAATGGCATTGTAGGTCAATGGGTGTTTGGTAGATTCTTCCTGTTTAAGATTATTATTGTCTGGTGTTCGCAGAGTGCGAATGTTATTTATTAATTACAATACCAAGCTGGTTGGTATCATGAAGTTTTGGGAAGCAAATGTCTTCCTTATACAAAGAGTTGCAAATTGTGCTGAACGTGGTGTAATTGTGTGGACACATCCTCGCTTTGGACATGACAAGTGGAGGGAAGAGCATTGGTGAGGCAACTGCAGAGTTTGAGGTCAAGGACACGATCTTTCAGAATTCGTGCATCGATGTATGACAGCTGAGATAATTGTCCTTTTAGTGCCAGAACCATCTTACCTGTAGACAGTGCAATAATGAAGAGTTATGATTTCATTGAATCCAGTTTCTTAAAGGCTTCCTGTTATCAATATATGTTTATACTTTATACGTTAAGAACGCGGAGATTTTATTTCAGTTAATAAAAAAAACTATAAAAATAGGAACATCTGATTAAGGAATAAATGGTTTGTAATTGCAAGTTAAACAATCAAGAGTTTGTCGCACTTTAGAGTTTAACACATGGTTATGTTGAATGGTCAGAAGCTGTGGAACAAAAATTGGATTTGTGTGATGAGGTTGGACACCTGGCAGAGTCAGAAAGTTTATCATTATCACATGAAAAGAAGACAAATGCTCTCTACTTGGAAAATTAGATTTATGAGCTCTGCCAGTAACATGAATTATGTAGACGGCCAGCAGAATCTCACGAATATGTATGACATCAAATATGTTGTTCACGATTTTCTGTATTATTATACAGCATTCTTTATTGTATTCTCTTTATTTTCTGTAATCCTCTCTAATTCATTTATTTATCACAGCCATAATATTACAAGTGCTGATGCCCATTATTTATTGCATCAGAATGCTTTCCTATTAAATTTATTTTGCTTTTTAATAATATTGCATTAAAACTAACAGGTGCAACATCCTTAACAAAACCTCTTCCTCCCGAGGAGGACACACATCACAAAGTAATGGACAGTGATCACTTTAAAAATCAACAACGCTTAGATTATGAATAACTGATTCAAATATTATTAATCAAAATCTTATCAGATACAGATGCCAAATAGTGTCAACACTTGTTAGTCCAGATCCTCCATTATTAACGTCTAGATAAAGAAATGTAGTAGCCATGATAGAGGCTTGCCCAACCTTGCTGGAATATCAATCAGTTCAAAAGATTTTTAAATAAATATTATACGTCAATCGGACAAATGGGTGAATTGACATTGCTATTCTGTTATTTTCATGATATGCCAATGAGTTATATATATCCACCCCAATGGAACATTTAACTTCGCAAACTTTGTACCAAATATACACATCAGTGATTTATCTAATTTGCATTCAATCGTTTTTACATCTACAATGACAATTTCATCAGTGAAAACATCAGAAATTAGAAAGGAAAGAAGCATTCCACATTTACAGTCAAATTATGGTTGTCGTTATGAACGTAGTCAGGTATTCAGTTCAATTCTATAGTCATAGATACTCCTACGTGCACAAAGCCACTGGGTAAGCTGTTCCCCTCCATTTAGTCACCCACACTCAGCATAATTTTACTTTGAGTGTTGCTCCCAGTAACACTTGGTCCCTGGGGTTACTTGTTCCTCTTTGAATAGGAACCCATATTCCGAATAATTCTAATTGGAAGATACAGAGATATGTACAACATGAGTGGTTCCAAGACTTACCAGGAACTCCAACAACAGCAATAATGGTGTAGTAAACTTTTTCGAACATTTGCCTTGGAAGATGCATTTTATTGTTTTTGGCACTAACTCTCCCTTGCTGCAGCTGTTAATCTGTTGGAATTAGAGGTAATACAGTTTCAGAGACTTGACTTTATATGGTGTGGTATATCCACTGGGAAATTACGATGACACTTTCAACGTTTTAATCATTTTCAACAACAAAATTATCCCAACAGGTGCACTTTAATGATGTTTTTCACGAAGTCAATTTGAATAGCCCAATTTCTGAATTAATTGAATCCTCTTGGGTCTCAAATGCTAATTGCAGGAAGTCTTCAAACAACAAGACTTGCTTTATTCCTCTCACAATTAGTCCTAAAAATATAATTTTTTGCACTTCTTTTCACTGAGGACAGTTATTGTTGCTGAGGCTATTCGGTCATTAGTGCCTCTCGTTGTAGAGTTCGTTGAGAGGTGTTCTACTCAACATGGTTATATTGTTGCTTTCCTTTTAATTCACTTTTGCAACTCGTGTGGCAAAATCCATCTGTGAATGAATTCTCTGAATCAGAACCAGAAGTTCATAGTAACCATCACAACAGTTTGAACGTACGCTAGTTAATAGTTCTTCAAAACGAAGACAAAAATTACTTATGTGAAACTTAGATGCATTGGCCATGCTAAATTGGCCGTAGTGTTAGGTGAAGCAGTAAATGTATTGGAATGGGTTTAGGTGGGTTGCTCTTCAGAGGGTCAGTGTGGACTTGTTGGGCCGTAGAGCCTGTTTCCACACTGTAAATCGTCTAATCTAATCTAAAAACAGAAAGTAATTCAGAAAGTTAACTTACAAATCATTGAATGACAACATCCTATGGGATAGACTTGACTCATCGATCTGTCGTGTTTGGAACTCGAAAATTATATTATAAACTACTCGAATCTCATTTCAAAACTTACTCCATTGCCTTGATTGTCATTCAATTACTTTTTACAGATTTTGAAGATTCACAACTCAACAGACCGTCCTCTGGTTTCCATCTTCCCTTCGAACCTCGAGCCTTTCAGCTAAAAAATGGGTCACATTGCTATTGGATCTTCAGAGAAGGGGGAAAAAAACGGCTTTAGATTCCCCCAATCCATGCCCCGCATAGTCTTATCCTCTGATCTCTACTCGTAAGATCGCAACTCGACCTTATCCAGAATCTGTCTTCACAACTAAACTGCTGCTCTCCCAGCAACATTTTCACGAATATCTTCGTGCACCCGGTCTAATGCAATCACATCCTTCTTATCGTACAGTGACCAGAACTGCACACAAAACTCCAATTGAGACTGAACCAAAGTCCTCCAGAGCACAGACAGGAAATCCCTGTTAGTAGGGATACCTTTTTCACTGAACCATGAACCACTTATGCCACACTGAGGGATCTTTATTTCCTCTGACCTTCCTAGTATCCCACCACTCATTGAGTACTGTCTTGTCTTGTGCCTCCTGGCAAGAAGCATCATGTCACATTTCTCAAAGTTAAATTTCATCTACCACTGCCATGCCCAACTGACAAATTTATCTGTTTCTGTCTAGAACCTGAGATTATCTTCCTCACTACCATTCACCCTGTGAATATTTGTATCATCAAACTTACTTATCATTCCTAACATTCGCCTCTGTTTATCCCACCAACGAGCCTCACCACTAACCCACAGCACATTTATGCATTTGAATGTAAAATATGCTAACATGATTCTACTTAGTACTTCACTTACTGTGGGTAAGTATTTCCCTCTGCTCCTTCACAGTTCCTTCGAACTCAGCAAATACACTAACCCACCTCAATGAGAAGCAAAGGAGATGGTCTCATAATGACTCACAAATAATTCAAATAAACATCGCTGACGGTTAGAAGTAAGTTTGGAGTGCACATAGCAGGACTTGGTCGTAGAAAAGGTCAATATACAATTAATGATGCCAGAAGTTAAACATGTTAATGTTTATTGGATAAGGGATATAGCAAGTGATATTCAAGACATTTGGAGGATGTGGGAAGCAGAGTTGTTTACGATGTTGACAAACGCAAGACCACCTAAGTCTGAGCAGGACTACACAATGATATTTGATAAAACTCAGGATGAGATGTGAGAAAGACAGTGGCAGTGGAAAGACAGTGCTCCACAAATGTGAGAAGTGAAGGAATGTTATTAGTGGAGCAGGATGTGATCCTGCAAATAGAGAGAAGTCCATTCCTGCTGAACTGGTAGAGTGTGCCAGTCTCTGCACTGCATGTAGTCTTACTGGTAAAGAAGGGATATCAATCTAAAGATTTAGGCCCTATGGCCAAGCATGTAGAAACAATTTGGGAATAGTATATGTTCACGACAGGGGTTTGGGAATCCAGGGATGCCAGCTATATTAAAACACTAGCGTGCTGCAACTTGACAGGGAATCCAAAGGAAGCCAAGGGAACAACCCAGCGGAGCATGCCAGTGACAGTGGAGGAAGATGATCAATATGGGAATGCGCAACTGGATACATTACCAGGCAATTTGTGGCCGCAACATGATACAGATGGGGGGAGAGTGAAATCAGCTGGACCAGAGGAAATAAGGTTGAAAGCAGGAGCTTGGACAGTAGTAACATTTATGATGAATGAAGATGTCTGAAGGGTTGGTATACCATCGGAAATCATCTCAGAGAATGAGTCTGCCTTCATTCAGAACCTAGTTAATTTGATGCTGCATTCTTGGAAAGTCAAACAGAGGTTTGGATGAGTATATCATCCCCAGTCACACGGTATGGTGGAAAGAATTCATGGGATATTGACAGCCAAATTAAACAAGATCTACACAAGCACCAACCTTAATTGGATTGATGTGCTGCCGCTGGCTTCACAATCTATCAATACATGAGATGCTCACTCTGCTTGAGATGCTCACAGGTAGACCGATGCCAGTGCTCATGTGGACAGGCCCACACAAAGGGCCGAGCTTGGAGCAGTTAAACTCAGAACTTTAGCTATATATGCAGCAGCAACCTATGATACATGAGACTATCCACTTGCTGGAAATACAGCTGTCAATGAGGAAGTACCGAGCAAGCCCGGAGATTGTGTGTACGTGCGGGTATTTCGAAGATGCTGAAATGAGTCAAGGAGAGAGAACTTTCTTAGTGATTAAGACATCATCTACCGACATCCATGTGGAAGGACGACACATATGGTACCAACTTAATCATTGTACTAAAGCTCTCTCACCGGCACAAATTAACTTTAACACTGAGGTAAGTGGAGTTAAGTCTGAAAAACATGGACACGGGTAGGGCACACAGGAGGCTGGTACTCCTCCATAGAATTCTGAACAAGGCACAGGTGAAGTTCTTGGGAATCCTGATCATTCCAGAAATGATCCTTAAGGAGATGTCGAGAACAGGATTCCTAGCAGCAAGGATGGGGAAGACATGGGGAGATGCCCCTGATAACCACCTCTCTGATGCCAGGCCTGAATAATCAGACTTAGAGACTATTAACTTGGCAGACCTGGACAGTTCATGCCAGGGCTACTTTGCGCCCCAGCATGGGTACGCACCCGTGACAATGACTGGTATCAATCGGCAAACTACTCCGTCCCAGTAATGGCTAGAAAGGATGACTTCTTGTGTACTAAGTTAACCCCCTCATACTATGTTGTCCATATGCCTTTTAACTTGAGCATCTGTACTGAATGGTGTTTGCAGCACTCCAGACGACCCATTTACCCGAATGATTCATCAACTTACATGCAATCCCTTTGCCCTCTTTTGGTGCCTGCTACTTCAGGTCACTACATTCTGTCAGTAGGATGACGTGGGCTGGCAGCAACTCCAACGGTGGTGTTCATATAGTACCCCGTGGTTCACCAGTAAAACTAATGACACGTTTCCCGAGGCTGCTTTCAGGAAACGGGAAGGGTTGTGTTTTGAAAGCTTTAAGTGAAATGGCTCCACACAATAGGCTGCTTTATGGGTCTTTGTGGGAATACGGTTCAAATGGAGGTGGGCACGACATTTGGAGCTGTTTAAAATTCTCAACGTGTCCCACTGGCAGTTACTTACTGGCTGAGATAAGAAAGTAGGGTTGTGCATGACGCTGCCCACAGACTGGAGTGGCAGCCTTGCCCGTGTAATGCTCCGACTCAAGGTAGTTATATCACCACACGCAGCTTAACGCTACATTACAGTCGCAGAACTAAGTGACGCTATGTCCCTGACGTGACAATTCATATTGATAGGTTAGGACAGCCAAGAGGTATTCCTAACGAGTTTAAGGCTGGCAATGAGATTGCCGCGGCCTGGGAAGCTCTTCCCCCAATGATGGGGATTAGCAAGAGTGCCGAATGGATTAATTACATTTATAACAAAAAGCAGAGATTTATCAATTATACTGATGATGCCATTGTGGCCTTCGGAGAAGAATTGGATGCTACCAATAAAATGACATGACAAAACAGACAGGCCTTAGATTGGATACAGTAATAAAAAGGTGAAATTTGTGTGATGTTTGCGGAACATTGCTGTACCTTTATACCTAACAACACTAGCCCTGGGGGATCTTTGACTGAAGCAATGAAAAAACTAAACAGTCTAAGAAGGGAGATAAAAATGAAAACAATGCAGGGTTTTGTCATCAGGCTTTTGATTGGCTGAATACTACATTAGGGTCTCGGTGAGCATGGTTTGTCAAGATTGGCCTTATTGTATGTGCAGTTTTGCTTGTTGTTGCCTTCATCTTTTGTTGTGCTCTAACTTGTATTAAGTCCTTTTTAGTTCGGGTCACTGCACGGCAACTTGTGGTCATTTCAGCTATCCCAGGAAAAGTTTACTCCTCTGGTGGAACCCCACTGTTCGATGGTTATGATCTAACAACTGCCACAGTCCAAGGAATATGTCCACATGGAGATGTCGATGATACTTCTGAAGAAAGAAGTGCGGGTCCAAGATTGTGACGGATCTTGGGTAATTTTTCCTGTTCTGGTTATTGGAGAGCAGGATTATGGCCCAAGGGACCTCAGGAATGGAGGAAGAACCCTTTAAATTTCAGACTTCGAAAATTATTTTGTCCATGTTGGGATCTATATTTCTGGTATTGGGCACAGGAGAGGCTAAGCTTATTGTCTTCTTTCCATGGGTGGGACCAGTAGGTCTCAATGGGGGGAATATGGAAAACAAAGAACATGAAAGCATTGGAAGGATTAAAGCATGAAGACCACTGGGATCTGTATTCTGTGGAAGGCAGGGACAGAATGGATTCGCCATAGTGGAACATTCTTACAGCAATTATCAGAGTAAGGTTAAGGCTGAAAGGTCACTAGGGCAAGATGAGATAAAACAAGTAATAAAGTTTGTTTTTCTGTTAAGTGTTATTATGACATGATTGGGACTATAAATATTTTGGACATGAGTTTAAAATACCTAATTATTAGTTATTAGAGTGAGCTCGAGACAGGAGACTATTGTAACAGATGGAATAGCAAAATATCTATCATGACAGGTTAGTCTGAAATTGAAGATCACTGTAACAGAGTTAACAATAAATATCTAACGGCGACATTAGAATGACATTCAGTAGAATATACAACTTAGGTGATAATGGGAACTATCAGCTCTGGTTTATTGTGTACCTAGAGTGAGGTACTTGATTAATGTAGTTGGATATGCTGGTAAGCTAACAGAAACATGATTAAAAAAAATATAAAAATCCACGGATCCTGAGGTCGGTGGGCTTTCGAGAATCAGCTTTCTCGGTGTCACAGTGCGAATAAAATGCCTACTTCTTGAAGAACTCTCTGCATCTCCTGGTGGTTTTGTATATTATCTCCACAACAGTGTTCGACAAGGTTCCTCTGTTACTAAGCCATAGTCTGTGTAGCAAGGTTAAATCACACTGAATACAGTCTGTTCAGCCTCTCCCCATAGCTCAAACCCCCCAACCCTGGCAGCATCCTTGGAAATCTTTTCCGAACTCTTTCAAGTATTGATGTCAAACATCTCAATTTCAGAAAGGCGTTTGATAAGATTCTCCACAGTAGGCTATCACAGAAAATACGGAGGCACTGGATTGAGGGTGATCTAGCGGTTTGGATTATTAATTGGCTGTAAGAAGTCAGAGGTTGGTGCTTGATGGGAATTGTTACATCCTGGAGTTCAGTTACTAGTGGTGTACTGCAAGGATCTGTTTTGATGCCACTGCTTTGATCAGTTTTATAAATGATGTGGATGAGGGTATAGAAGCGTAAGTTAGTACATTTGCGGAGGCCATTAATGTTGGTGGATGTACAGATAGTGGCAAACGATGTTGTAGGTGACAGTGAGAAATAGGTAAGCTGCAGAGCGGGGCTGAGAGGTGAAAAATGGAGGTTATTGCGGAAAAGTGAATGGTGATTCACTTTAGAAGGAGTAACAGAAATGCACCTTACTGAGCTAATGGTAAGATTCTTCGTAGTGTGGATGAGCAGAGAGATCTCAGTGTCCATGTCAGAGCCCTGAAATTTTTCATCCAGGTTGCAGGGCTGTTAACATGGCATACGTGTGTTAGCTTTTATTAATAGGGGGATTGAGTTTTGGAGCCATGAGGTCATGTTGCAGATGTACAAAACTCTGGTGTGGCCACACTTGGAGTACTGCGCACAGTTCTGCTCACTGAATTACAGGAAGGATGTGGAAGCTTTGGAAATGGTGCCGAGGATATTTATCAGGCTGTTGCCTGGTACGGAGGAAAGGTTTTATGCAGAAGGCTGAGGGACTTAATGCAGTTTTCCTTAGAGAGAGGACGGTTAAAAGGAGACTTGACAGAGGCACACACGATGATCAGAGGAATAGATGGGGCAGAGTGAGAGCCTTTTTCCTCGAATGGTAATTGCTAGCACAAGGGGGCATAGTTTAAACTGAGGGGTGATACATATAGGCCAGATATCAGAGATAGATTCTTTATTCAGAGAGTAGTAAGGGCATGGAATGCCCTGCCAACATCAGAAGAGGACTCGCCATTTTTAAGTCTGCTCGATGCAGTATTCCGATGCGGAATATTCTCTTCACCTTAATGGGTATTCTCCATCACACCTTCAGATATTAAACTCTGTATTCTCCATTGCAGCCAGCTTTTCACGGATTTCCTGGTGTCGGCTCTGATCTACATCATTGGCAAATATTTTACTGAAGGTAAAGTACTTGTGAATGTCTGGTTCAGTCCATATGTGATCTAGACATGGAATGTAGGTGGTGTAGAGAATGGTAAAGCCCGCTGACTGGTTATTGTACTGGGTTCTGTTATTTAGCAGAGTTTGGAAAAGCTGAGCCGCGGTGCGGTTCCCGTTGATCTGGGCGGGGTTCAGCAATTTATTTTCTGGGCAACGGCTGCCACTGTTCGGGAAGACATCGAGGAAATTTCCAACTGGGTAGTTAAGGAAAATATTCACATCGTAGGTAATGAAAGAACGCAATAATATCCTGTCCTTCTTTTCTCCATGTCTGTCGGTCTCTCTGCACTGGGAAGCAGGTAAAGCCACCAGGAAGGCGAAGTGTTTTCTCCCATAAACGGTCGGCTGGTGCCAAGCTGCATAGCGGAAACTGAAGGAGACAAAGTCAGGGTGTGTGTCAAGGGACAGACTTTGGGTAAAACATTCTCTTTGCAGTGTCAGTAGGCACAGTTTGAGATGAGTTACTTGGAACAATGCCCATCATATCAAAGAAAACGTGAAACTCTGCAATTCACACTTCAAGTTCTTGCATGGGAAGGTCAATGTTGATTTACTTTGTATCCCTATCCCAGTGTTGCTGTAAATTCTGGGATCAGTGAAATGTTTAAAGAGAGAACAGGCTAATGTGACAGAGAGCAGAACAATGTTTCTTATTTTTGTACAAATCCTCCTGCAATGAATCAGAGAATGCCACAAGCCTTCTTGATAACTCGCTGTAACTTCATTTGAAGTTACTTTGACTGATGCAATACTTGATGCTGCATGATACACGGGATGGTTAGAAACAAATACAGACGGGGAGAGAGAAAGAGAGAGACGGACTGAGAGCTACAGGTGCAATCAGTGGGAGCTGGATGTGGGAAGAATCCTGGAAAATTTGTTAACGGGAAAAATGTATGCGGGGCATACAGAGACAAACAGAACAAAAGACTTGCAGACTGACAGGAAAGGGGAATTATAGCAAAGGAGGCAGAGGGAGACAAAGGGAAACTGAGAGGTGAGTGAGATGATTCAGTAAAATGTTGCCTGTGTGGGGAACTTGGACTTTCTCTTCAAACCTCACTGATGTATTTCACTGTCTCCTTTATTTCGGGGTCAGCGGGTGCTATCGATTTCACTGTTAGAGATACGACCCCGGGAAATCTGGTCATAATTTCCCTGGAAATCCCTTCCTCTGGGAGTAATCAAAGTCCTGGTTAATAGATTCAGACTTACTTCCCACAGCTACAGAGCACTCCCTATACCTGCCGTATCCTCGCCATTTATTACCAGCCTGCTCCACGTAACCAGGCTCTGATTTGACCTCAGATTGAGCATAGCCCCCAGCTTAAAGAGATGGTCAGGTAAGATCTGTTTCACTGAGACTTACTGAAGGACAATGACAGCCAAGGCATTATTATTCAGTAAAGCCGCATCTGACATGGGGATTGTGAGCAGCACCAACAGGAACAGGCAGAGTGTTCGCATTTTGAGATTTGTCAGCACCCTTTAAACATACTGGAGGGAAAACACAAAAAATCTGAAAAGGATGCAAAAAAAAATCAATTCATACTACATTGCAAGAGCGTGAAAGATATGCAGGGACACACATGTCGGCAAACAGAAAATGTCTGTCTGTCTCCTTGAAGGTGCTTGCCCAGTAATTAAGCAGACGTTCTGGTTGTCTCTCATGGGTACGATTTGCAGGTGAAGGTTGGAGTTTCTTCCAGGCGTTATAGGGTATAGCTAACGCATTCCCAGTAACTCCTGAAAGGGGGTGCGGGTGTGGAGGAGATGTGGAGGGTCAGCACTGGACAATGAGCGAGAGGGAGTACGCTGGACAGTGAGAGAGAGAGGGACAGCGCTGGACAGTGAGAGAAAGGGACAGCGCTTTACAGAGAGAGGGAGTGCGGAACAGTGAGAGAGAGGGACAGCATTGGACAGTGAGAGAGGGAGCGCGGGACAGTGAGAGAGAGGGAGCGCGGGACAGTGAGAGAGAGAGGGACAGCGCTGCACAGTGAGAGAGATAGACAGCGATGGACATTGAGAGAGGGAGCGCGGGACAGTGAGAGTGGGACAGCGCTGGATAGTGAGAGAGAGAGGGACAGCGCAGGACAGTGAGAGAGAAAGGGACAGCGCTGGACAGTGAGCGAGAGGGAGCGTGGGACAGTGAAAAAGAGAGAACGTGGGACAGCGAGAAAGAGTGCAGGACACTGAGCAAGAGAACACATGGGACAGCAAGCAAGGGAGAGTGCAGGACAGCAAGCGAGAATGAGCACGGAACAACGGGTGTGAACGCGCGGGAAGATGAGCGAGAGAGAGCGTGGGACAGCCAGTGAGAGAGAAGGGGACAGTGAGAGAGAGAGAGTGACAGAGAGAGACGGAAAAAGAGAGAGGGGGAGACAGCGAGAGAGAGGGAAAGACAACGTAAGAGAGAGAGTGAGCGGGGAAGGTTCAGATAGAGAAAAGGGAGAGAGGCAGAGAGAGAAAGAGAGAGAGAGAGAGAGAATGAGAGAAACACAGCAGGAGAGAAGAACAGAAAGGGTGAGTGAGCCAGAGAGAGTAGTGAAAAAAAGAGATATAGAGAGTGAATGAATGAATGAGTCAGTGAGTGAGAGAGAAAGTGAGACAGAGAAAGACACAGAGATAGAGAATGGCAGAGACCGGGACCTGGAGGAAGACAGTCATAGAGGGAGATACGGTGCGGTACAGGGAGCGACAGTGAAAGATAGAAAGGTGGGGGAGAGAAAGGGAAAGAGGTACAGATAGTGAGATGTAGATAGAGGTAGCCAGACAGAAAGAGATAGCAAAAGAAAGAAAGAAAGAGACATACACAGAGAGAAAGATGTGCAGAGAGGGTGACAGTGAGTGAGAAAGACCTGGATAGAGACAGAGTCAGAGAAGTTAAAAAAAGAGTAGGAAGGAGAGAGAAAAAGTGTGTGTGAGAGAGAGAAACTGACAGAGGCAGTGAGAGAGAGAAAGATAGTTAAGACAGAGAGAGCATTAGAGACAAAGCTAGGAAAGAAAGACAGTGAGAGACAGCAAGACAGAGAAAGAGGCACACAGAGAGAGAAAATGAGAGAAAAACATAGAGAACAAGGCAGATGGAGAGACAGAGTGATAATGACAGAGACAGATAGATCGACTGAGTGAAATAAAGAGTGAAAGAACAAGATTGAGAGTCAGCGTGTGAGAGCGCGAGTTAGTGAGAATGACTGAGCATCACAGAGAACAGAGAGAAGGGGTGAGGGAGATTGTAGCAAATGGAGACAGGCAGAGAGAGACAGAAAAGATTCACAAACCTGAACCACCTCTTCTCTGAACTGATTACAGACTCTGCCCTTGAGCCCATAATTGAAGTCACTGTCCCTGTTGGCCCACTCCTTGTTATGATTTGGCCAGATACTTACATATTGAAAAACAACCATCTCGGCCAGACGAACAACAAACATCCAGCCACCTCTTGCGTCTTCAGGGATTGAATGCAAAATGCAGAAGGTAATGTCGAATGCAGTTCTTTATTCCTTTCCTTCTGAAACAGTCGATTTCTATAACCTGGTACCTGGTTCCAGGCTCCCCCGAGAGAAATACGGTTATTCATCATCCAAACATTCAATGGAATGAATCATGTCTATGTCAGAAGGCAAGTACTTCTTCTGAAGAAATACTTTTATGTTGATCTCTCCACTGGAAGCATAACCTTCCCTCATAAGATCAGCGATACTGTACACTTTACTCAAAGGCACAAGCCAGTTGAGATCTGGCAAGTGGACAACCTGACAGTGAAGCCATGCCTCCCCACTGCTCCTGATAATGCGACAGTCTGCATACTCTGTAGTCTGGTAAGCCTCCATTTAAATCAAAGATTTTAATGTTTTCATCATTTGTAACAAATTTAAGTTGCAAACATGTGCAAAAGCCTAAAAAGATCTAATCATGGAATCCAGGGGAAGGTAAAGAGTGTTGGCAATAAATGGAAGAGGTGTACAACCCTGATGGTGGGTGGTGGGGAGCGTTTTCTGGTGCAGTGGCAATGTCATAAATGCATAATATATCTCGAGACCTGATGTTAAACGCCGGGCCTGCAGACTCATAACAGTTTCTAATTCAGTAAAGGGAGGGACTAACAAAATAATGCATTATGAGAGAAAACACCATGAAACTAAACTAGTGAGAGATACAAATGTGTTTGCAACAGCTTTCTGCAGGTCAAGCAAAATGAGATCAGGAAAGTCAAGTATGTGCCCTCGATTGGCAGCAGACAAAAAGCTGCATTTGGGATAACGTAAACAACAGAGAAATAAAGATGATATTTTTGGTCTTTTTCTCAGAGACAAAATTTCACTAAATTTCTCAACAATACAACAGACATGATACCCTCGTCAAAATGAGGAGACAGACGAACGGGTCATTCATGAACAGAAGTTAATAATGTTAAATGGGCGGCACGGTGGCACAGTGGTTAGCACTGCTGCCTCACAGCGCCAGAGACCCGGGTTCAATTCCCAACTCAGGCGACTGACTGTGTGGAGTTTGCACGTTCTCCCGTGTCTGCGTGGGTTTCCTCCGGGTGCTCCGGTTTCCTCCACAGTCCAAAGATGTGCGGGTCAGGTGAATTGGCCATGCTAAATTGCCCGTAGTGTTAGGTAAGGGGTAAATGTAGGGTATGGGTGGGTTTCGCTTCGGCGGGTCGGTGTGGACTTGTTGGGCCGAAGGGCCTGTTTCCACACTGTAAGTCTAATCTAATCTAAAAAGTAGAACATATAACATAGAAAAGTACAGCACAGAAAAGGCACTCCAGCCCACGATGTTGTGCTGAGTATTAATCCGAATCTAAAACAAAATAACCTAACCTCCGCACCCCTCAATTCACTGCTGTCCATGTGCATGTCCAGCAGTAACTTAGATGTCCCTAATGACTTTCACCACCAACGCTGGCAACGCATTCCATGCATTCACAACTCTCTGCATAAAGAACCTATCTCTGACACCTCCTTTATACTTTCCTCCTAACACATTAACACGCCGACCTCTCGTGCCAGTCAGTCCTGCCTAGGGAATAGTCTCTGGCCAGCAACTCTATCCATGCCTCTCCTTACCTTGTATACCTCAATTAGCTCACCTGTCGTTCTCCTCATCTCTAGAGAGAAAAATCCGAGCTGAGACAATCTCTCTTCAGAAGACAAGCCCTCCAGTCCAGGTACCATCCTGGTAAACCTTCTTTGTGCCATCGCCAAAGCCTCCGCATCTTTACTACAATAGGGCGACCAGAACTGGACACAATATTCCAAGTGTGGTCTCACCAGGGTTTTGTAGAGCTGCAGCAAAACCTCGCGGCTTTTAAAGTCGATTCCCATTTATGAAAACCAAAATACCTTATTTTTTCTTCACAACCCTATGCAATTTGGTGTCAACTTTGAGGGATTTACCCACTTGAACAGCCAGATCCCTCTGTTCCTCCACACTGCCAAAAATCCTGCCTTCAGTCTCATGTTCAGCATAAAGTTAGACTTTCCAAAATGCGTCACCAGGCATTCATCCAGGTTGAAAACAAAGCTGCCATTTCTTAGCCCAGCTCTGCATCCCATCATTGTCGTACTGCAGCCGAGTCGAAACTATCAACGGCACCTCCAAACTTTGTGTCGTTGGCAAATGTACTAACCCACCCCTCAACCTCCTCATCCAGGTCATTTACAAAAACTACAAAGAGGAGAGGCCAAGAACCGAGCCCTGGGGGACCCCACTCACCACTGATCTCCAGGAAGCATACCTTCCATCCACAAAAACTCTCTGCCTTCTGTCAGCCAACCAAATCTGAATCCAGTGAGCCAAATCTCCATGTATCCCATAGCTCCTGACTTTATGAATTCGACTACCATGGGGAACCATATCAAATGCCTTGTAGTACGGGAGAAAATAAAATAATTCTGGAATTCAGGAGATTAGCATTTGTGAATCTGCAGATTATTGATTGTAGTGATGGTGCATAATCGGACATATGTTGCTGGTTGTCTTTCCAAATTCTGGAGACTTTGGAATCATTTCTACAGATTGTATGATGTTGGCATGGCATCAGCCCCAGTGAAATATCAGAATGTATTGAAAACGATGATGTAAGTGGACGCTTATAAATAAAATGGCCTAATTGGATGGAGTCAACACGTGTTTATCAAGACAAACATTGTTTCACAAACTCGATAGAGCTCTGTCTTTGGTAGAATTAAATGGCAGAATGCATACAATGTAAATAGTGAGGGTTTGGTATCCCGTCTGATAGAGTGTGTAACTTTAGATAACAAACTGCTTAGCATTCAGCAGAGTTTAATGGCAAGCAAACAAACAATAGGCATGCATAGGCCATTCTCGGGTTAGCTTGTTGTGACCAGAATGCTTCCAAAAGGACCAGCCTTTTCACACCAACCATCCCCAATCCGCATGCATGGTTTGAATTTTGTGACCGAATGTACGATTAACAAGTTGGCTGATGATGTAAAGTGAGAATGCAAGTTTCGTGGTGAGCAAAAAAGCCAATAAATGATTATTACAAGCTAAGTGTGGAGGAATAAAAGTGTGACAATGCAAACCAGCAAAGATATTACAGTGTAGTGCCAGAACCTAGTGTTGTGGTGTTTCAGTGAAGATCTCATTCATGGTGCGGGGGAGGAAGGCCGCATTGAATAATCTACTGCTGCTTCTAATTCCTACCTTTTCAGTGTCAGTGCAGTTATCCAGCAAGATTATCCCCACAGCTCATCATGAGGTGAACACGTTGCGTCTCACTTCAAGTAAAAGATTCTTGTTGTGCCTTTTCCATCAGTGCATCCGGCATGGGCAGCCCTGTATTGTAGAATCCGATATGATTAAAACTGGGGCAAATACTAGGAAAGGGTGAACATCATTTTGTGTCTTATTGGTTTTACTGAATGGTTATTTCATTAACACCTGATTAACGCAGACACAGTCATTGTATGCCATTGTAATACAAATATAAACATGAGTAGCGAGCTTTCACAGAATAGTATGAATTGAAAACTAAGATTCAAATTTCGAAGAAATACATAACTCAACAAAAATGTGGAAGCAGCGATTTGGTCAAATTGGAAATTAGGTATTGAAGCAATGTTTCCATGGATTAATCTCTAAGAATGAGTACTCATTTAAATTCCTACGTCATTGCGCTTATTGGGAATCATTCTACCAATTTAGTTCATGAGGGTCTTCTGCAGTTTCGACATTGAAAACCCATTTCCAATAAATCGCATTCTCTATGGCACTGCAAGTTTATTTTCCACAAGTACCCATCAAATTAAGTTTTGACGTCAAAGCAGGATATGATTCTACTCTCTAAATAAGATGCTTCTGGCTTGAAAAGGTACCCGAGAGATTTGACTTCAACATTTAACAGTGTAAGGCTACACAGAGCCAGAGAAAGTGCAATAGATGTCCCTGGTTAAACATTTGCATACACACGGAGAAAGAAATTACAAGTTGGGGTGTGAGAGCTTCTGCATCAGGGGGTCGTTAACATTTCACATGGTGGGTTCAAAAAAACAAGCAAAAACAAAACAACATTTTGCGGACATCATATACCATATACATTTGAGCAATAGTTGAACATTTTTGACTAGTTTTTAAGATTAAATTTATGGGGTCGGCTATTATGTTGCTACGACTTTTGAGGGGCTGAAATCCATTGTCCATGTAACTTCAAGCCATATCATGAGCAAGAAGACTGACATCTCTGTGGAGTTCCTCAGGTTGTCCTAGACCCAGCCACCTTCAGCTGCTTCATGAATGAACCTCCCTCAAAAACAGAATGTCCAATGACGATATTAAAGTGCCCAGCATCATTCTGGATTCCTCAAATCCTGAAGCTGCCCATGTTCGTTTGCAAAAAATCTGGACAATATCCTGACTTAGATTTAAAAGCCATTTTTAATATTTACACCAAATAAATATCAGGCAAAAAAACATCTCCATTATGAAGCAATTTAACCATTGTCCCTTGATATTCAATGGTGTTACCGTCACTAACACCTTCACTCTCAATATCCTCGGCTTCCAATTCAACAGAAACTCAACATGACTTGGAAGCAGGGCAACTTGGGGAAATAAATAGTGATGCCTTGAAAGCTGTCCATTTTACAGAGGTGGTGTTGATGGAGATCTTAACATCATTAAAGGTAGATATACCCTCAGGACCTGATCAGGTAATTCCAGAACTTTTTGAGAATCAACGGAAGAGATTGCTGGGCATCTTCCTGAGATCATTATTTAAGAAAGATGGTAAGGAAAAGCCAGGATGTGTGTGATGTCAGTGGGTGGAATGTTGTTGGAGAGGATGCTGAGGGATAGGAGCTACATGCATTTGGAAAGAGAAGGACTGCTCATGCACAGTCAACATGGTTTCATATAACGAGAATCATGTCCACTAACTTGAGATTTTGGAAGAGGTGACATAGCAAATTGGTGAAAGCAGAGCGGTAAATGCTGTCTATATGGAATTCAGTAAGGCGTTTGGCAAGGTTCCACATGGTAGACCGGTTAGCAAGTTTAGATCACATGGGATACGGGGAGAACTAGACAATAGTTACAAAATTGCCTTCAAGGTAGGAGATAGAAGGTGGTGGAAGATGGTACTTTCCAGACTGGAGGCCTGTGACCAGTATCAGTGCAGGTTACACTGTTTTTTGTCATTAATAAAAATGGTTTTGATGTGAATATAGGAGATATGTTTAGTAAGTTTCCAGATAACAGTGAAACTGGTGGTGTATTGAACAGTGAAGAAGGTTGTCTGACAGTACGACAGGACAATTGGCTGAGGATTGGAAGAGAGCATTTAATTGAGGTAAATGTGAGATGTTGCATTCTGGTTAGGCACACCAGGGCACGACTTATACAGTTAACGATCGGGCCTTCGGCAGTGTTGCTGAAAAAAGAGACCCAGGGCACAAGTGCATCGTCCCTTGATAGTGGAGTCACATGTCAACAGGGTGGTGAAAAAGGCATTTGGTACACCTTCCTTTATTGTCAGTGCATTGAGTATAGGAAATGGAACATCACGTTGTACAGGACATTGGCGAGGCCACTGTTAGAATACTGTTATCAATTGTAGTCTTCCTGCTATGGGAAAGGTATTGTTAAACTTTAAAGGGTTCAGAAAAGCTTGATAAGGATGTTGGCAGAAATGGCGGTTTGAGCCAGAGTGAGTGGGTGAAAAGGCTGGGGCTTTACTCCCTGAAGCATTGCAGGCTGAGAGGTGACCTTTTTGAGGTTTAGAAGATCATGAGGGGCATGGATATAGGGAATAGCCATTATCTTTTCCCAAAGGGAGGGGAATCCCAAACTAGATGGCACAGATATAAGGTGAGAGGAGAAAGGTTTAAAAGGGACATGAGGGGTAAACGTTGCACGCAGTGGGTGGTGCGTGTATGGAAAGAGCTGCCAGAGGAAGAGGTGAAGGTGGGTACACTTACAACATTGAAGAGGCATGTGGATGGGGATATGAATAGGAAGGCTTTAGAGGGATATGGGCTAAATGCAGGCAAATGGGACTAGATCAGTTCACAAAGACTGGTCAGCATTGACGAGTTGGACTGAAGGGTTCGTTTCCATCCTGTCTAGCTTTATGACTCTATCTAGAAGGCACAAGTCATGAATGTGAATCATCCTCATCCCCACTTCCCTGAATGAGCGCAGCTCCACATCACTCAAGGAGCTTTACGTCATCCAGAGCAAAGCAACCTGCTTGCTTGGCATCAGATTGCATAAGCATTTGCTCCATCCATCAGTGACGCTCAGTCACAGTACTGTATATTATCTACAAGATGCACTGCAGAAATTCAAAAAAATCCTGAGGAGGCAACTTCCAAAATCATGGCCACTTCCATCTTGAAGGACAGCACCTACATGGGAACACCACCAACTGCAAGTACCTTTCCCATTCACGCAGCATTTTGTCTTGGAAACTGAAAACCTCCCCTTCACTGTTGCTTGGTCAAAGTCTGTGAATTCCTTCCCACAGAACATTGTGGACATCAGTGGTTCAAGAAGGCAGCTCACCACTAATTTCTCAAATGCAACCGGGGACTTTAGGTTGCTCGGACTGCAGTGCCCTTATCCCATGAGGAAGCAAACACAAAATAATGTCATGTGTAACTGAAACAACTTCCCTCACAATGAAACATTCTACATATATTGCTGTTTACTTGCTGTAGCTGCTGCATCGTATCTTTGAGATTCATTAATCAGCACACCCGGATCTCTCTGTATTGCAGAGCATAGCAATCTTTCAACATTTGGATAGTATGTCATTTACCCCAAGAAGCACAGGCATTTTCACACTTTCCCACATGATACTCCATTTTCCATATCTTTGACCATTAATCTCACGTCCCTGCATCCATTTATACAATTGGTTTGACATGTTATCAATTCACTTTCTGACATCTTCGTGTTATCAGCAAGGGTAGCTACAATATCTTCAGTCCCTTCATCCAAATCGTGTGGATAAATTGAGAATAGTTGAACATTGCCCACCTCCAGCTCCTTATGTGGTGCGTCATCATGCCTTCCTCCCAGATTTAAAAAAAAACCGACACTCACATACTCTGCCAGCGTTCCTCTTGCTATCAATCCAATCTACTTTCCATGCTAATATGTTGCCTTTCTACATTATGCACGTTTACTTCCTGCAATAACGTTTTAAGTGGCATCTTATCTTCTGGAGATCTGAGCATAATACTGGTTTGCATTTTCTGTATCTACAGGACAAGTTTTTTTTTAGATTACTTACAGTGTGGAAGCAGGCCTTTTGGCTCAACAAGACCACACCGACCCTCCAAAGAGCAACTCACCCAGACAAATTCCCCTACATTTACCCCTTCACCTAACACTGCGGGCAATTTAGCATGGCCAATTCACCTAACCTGCACATTTTTGAAATGTGGGAGGAAACTGGAGCACCTGGATGAAACCCACACAGACATGGGGAGAATGTGCAAACACCCCACAGACAGTTGGCTGAGGTGGGAATTAACCCCAAGTCTCTGACGCTGTGAGGCATCAGTGCTAACCACTAATCAATGAACCACCCTGCCCATTATAATTCAATATTTATTATTTCCGATAATTGATTTACACATCATATCCAAATGCCCATTATAACATCTTTAATCATAGCTTGCGATGTTACCTTTGCCAGATATCATGTCAATTAATTTGTGATTCTTGCTGCGTGATGCCTGCTATTTCCCATCTGAAGGAACATTCCTGCAATATAAAGAGTTCCGCAACGTCAAAGCCAACACATCAATCATTGCAATGCCTCCTTATTTTAATCTCTGAGGATGAAACACATCAGGGCCTTGGAAAGTGTAAATTCAAAATTTGCTCAGTATTACTCAACTGGTAATGGTAACTATCTTGACTTCCTCTCTCCCTTTCTATTTCTGATGTAATATCTGCTTATTGATACGACACCGGGAACACCCCCCCCCCCCCCCCACACACACCGTTAATTTGAACCATCAACACAGACCAGATTTATCCCATACAGTAATCTGTGAAATTGGAGAGACCAGGAACTAGTTAAAGTAAAAAGTTACAACTTTATTTCTTAATGTACAATCGAGAATAATTAACTATGAACTACATCTCCTATCTTTACTTCCTTTTAAATTTCACTAATCCGATAAAAGTCAACTAGGATTTACCAAAATGCGAATTTCAAAACCCGACAGCTGTCAAGTCTTCACTTTGTACCTTCCTCTGGAAGTTTTCTTCTCCTGAGGATTTCTGTTTCACAGGTGGATGATAGATAAATGTACCTTTCAGATACCTAACCTGACGGCTATCTGCATTTGTTGTTGGCTTGGTACTTCTCCCTCAACTGTTCACATTTTCCTGGTCTTATAACCACAAAATGTCGGACTGCGTCATTGGTATTTACTGTTGACAATATACTACTTTCAAACTTGATAGGAATTTGTATTTTGAGTGATATAATTTAAACAGTTTGACCTTAATGCCAAAGTATTTTTTTGTCTCCAGGCAACCAGCTGCACGAGCTGTTATACCAAATGTGACATTGTATCTTTTTCAGGACACTTGGTGCTGTTTTCCAGGAGTGTTTTCCATTTGGTCAACATTTACTTTATTGCTATTGCTATGTTAAACTTTGGGCTCAGAGTTAGGGACACGTTCATCACTCGGCAATAGCATCTGAAGCGGAAATATTATTCCCTGTGTGCTTGTGCATGTTGGACTCGTATCCAGACCCTCTTGTGAATAGCTCGGTACACTGCCTCGCAGGCCATGAACTGTAATCGAAGATGGTGATCTGGTTCAGAGACAAAGGGCTACGCACGACACAAGACCGAAACCATTTACAGATTTTAGGTTACATTTGAAACGCCAGCTTTCAGCTTGTTATGATGTCATTGAAATCTGCTTCCCTTCAGTGAACTACACAGGTGATAATTTACATTGATAAACAGATATAAGATATTTGTCTCAAATGTAGAATGCTGAGTGCTTATACTGTGCAATTTAGACAAACTATGAATAGCTGTAATTGTTTGGCTATGACTTACAGCTTCAGTGGCAATTACCTACACATTGCAAATGGGGCTAGCATTCCTTCAGGCACATTCTGCACTTTGAACGATCTCGAATACCTGTTATTACTAACGACAGAGACGAAGAAAGAGCATATTTTCTCATCCTAAAATACCGATCATGATTTCCAGCCTCAAACAAATGACTGCCCTCTTCCTTCAATGACACAATTCAGCTGGTTACTTCCTCGCCTCTCCTCCCCGTTGCCTGGGTCTCTAATCCACTACTCTCGTCCTGCCGCCTGCACAAGGCAAACAAGGCTGAAAGTCTTCTTAACTTCAAGACCTATGTGTGTGTCAGCCTTCTTGAGAGCGACGGGTCTCTTCAAATTGAAGGGGAAAAGTGAAGGACAGTAATAGCACTCACTGGACTGAGGAGTGGCAGAAGGAGTTTAATCTGGATGAATTCACTATGTATGATAGAATTCGTGGATGAAGTCAATAGGAAGTTTGGCACGTGCAGCGTTGTCCACATGAATTTCAGTATGGACTTTGACAATTTCACATGGTCATCTGCTCTGCCGTTAAGATCGCGTAGACTCCTGGAGGACCAAGCAAGTTTGATGCACAACTACCTTGACTGTAGGAAGCAGAGGGCAATAAGGTGAGGATGATTGTTGGCCGATGACGAGTGGAGTGCCTCAGGGATCGGTGCTGAGTGCGTTACACTTCATATTCATAGAATCATCGAATCATACAGTCTGGAAATAAACCATTGGGCCCAACATGTGCACACCAACGACCGAGGAGAATCCCTGTCATATTTCGCTGCTTCCACCGGCCTATTCACAAAACCAATGCACTACAGCAATTAGTATTTCTCATGACCCATGTAACTTGCACATCTTTGGACTGTGGGGGGAACTGGATCACCCAGAGAAAACTCACGCAGACCTGGGGAGAAGGTGGAATTGCCACACGGACTGTCGCTCGAAGCTCGAATCAAACCCAGGTCCCTCCTGCTACAAGGCAGCAGTGTTAAACATTGAGCGACTGTACTGTTCTATTGTTACGTATGTCAATGATTTCGATGATAATGTACAAAGCACTATTAGTAAGTTTTCATCTGACACTACAATTCGTGTTATCGTGAACAGTGAGAAAGGTTATCAGAAATGGAAGAAGACCTTGATCAGCTGGTGATTTGGGCAGAGAAATGGCAAATAGATTTTATTTTCAATGTATATGAGGTCTTACATTTTGAATTGTCAAGTCAAGGTCGGAGATCCATATTGACTGATAGAGGTTTAAGGAGAGTAGTAGAGCAGGGAGACAATGGCGTTCAAGTGCACAGTCCTCCGAAATTGGAGTCACCTTTAGGCAAGGCCATGATGAAGGCGTTTGGCACACTGGTCTTCATCAGTGAGGGCATTGAGCATAGAAGTTGTCAAGTCATGTTGCAGATTACACGATGTTGCCGAGACCAACCTTAGAGTATTGTGTTCAGTTTTATTCACCTTTGTATAGGAAACATGTATTAAACTGGAAAGCTCTGCAGGGGAAGTTAACAAGGATGTTGTCAGAACTCAACGGTCAGAGTTATGAAGACATGTCGGACTATCTAGGACTTCTTTCTGTCCAATGTAGGAGGCAAAGGAGAGATATCAAAGAAGTGGAAAAGCTGTTGATAAGGATGATGTGGAAAAAGCAATCAGTCTATTTCCCAGGATTGTGAAATCGATAAATAGACGGAACCAGTTTAAGGTTAGACGGGAAATAATAACAGGGGATCTGAGGCACAAGATTTTTTACGCAGAGGGCGTCACGCATATAGAATGAGCTGCCAGTGGAATTGTTTGAGGCGGGAGTATGATCATCATTTGAAAGGCATTTTGGATGAATACAAGTATTGGAAGAATGAGAAGGATTTGGGATATTTGGATGCAAATGAAGTCAGCGTAGAGGGGTCTTTTGGTCGGCTTGGAGTAGTTTGGGCCAAAGGTCCTGTCTCCATTTTAAAGAATTACGTATTTCTCTCATTATTGCTGATTAGTTAAAAAAGCAAGGAAAGAACTTAAGTTAAAAGCCAGATTATGTGTAACGTTGTAGATCAGAGAGGGATAGGTGATCAGGCATAATTCTCTAAATTTGCGTCAGATGCAAACATGTTCAATAACATGCCATTGAGCTGGCTTGTTTTCACTACTCGGCAATTTGTGTGTCGAATTTGGAAGGATTGTTGACAATGGATAGTACATTGGCGAGGCCGATTCGTGGCAATTGTGTCTCGTTCTGGTCGACCAGTTATAGGAAGGATACGATTAATCTACAGAGTTTGGATGAGATTTACAAAAGTATTGCCGGGCATGGATGGCTCGCATTATAAAATTAGGCTAAGGAGGCTGGGACATTATTCCTCGGAGAGTAGGAGGTTGCACTTATCGAACACAATTATATCATGCTGAGCATAGATAAGGTCAATAACAGGTACATGTTCCTGAGAATGGAGGTTTCGAGAATGTCGGGCATAATCTTGTCATGTTGAGAATCTAAAGATTAAATTAAAAAAAATACGACGGGCTTTTTCTGTTTACACCGACAGCGTTTGTGCGTGGAATGAACCTCCAAAAGAAGTGAGGAATAAGAATATAGTTGCAACGTTTAACTGACATTTAGATAAGTACACGAACAGCAGAAAGTTATGAAAAAAAATTGGCCAAACGCAGGCAGGGGAGAATAGTTTAGTTTGTGATAATGGACCACTTGGTCTGAAGGGTCTTTTTCGGAACTTTATAATTCTATGAGTACTTCTGTGTCTATTGTATACATGTACGTCCTCCTGCCTGTGTTTACATCAATGTTTCTGTGTGTATAAATGTCTCTGTGTGTCCCTCTGTGTGTGTTAATACTGAGTATGCATTCTGTGATTAAAATCAACTAGGTTCAATCTGTCTACCGCCTCCTCCACTCCACCCTCACAATCTGGAGCCCTACACGCCCTCTGCTCCAAGTCCGACTCTTTCATCAAACCAACAGATAAATGGGGTGCCGTGGTTGTCTGGCACATAGACCTCTTAACCGCTGAAGCCAGACGCCAAATCGAGGACACCTCCTCCTTCTGCCGCCTCGACCATGACCCCACCCCATCAGCAAACCATCAACTCACAGACCATTCAGGACCTCATCACCTCAGGAGATCACCCATCCACAGCTTCCAAAATCATAGTCCAGGAACACCACAAGGCCCATTTCTACCTCTTTCTAAGATCCACAAGCCTGACCACCCTGGCCGACACATTGTCGCAGCATGCTCCTGCCCCTCTGACCTCATCTCTACCTACCTCGACACTGTCCTATCCTCTCTAGTCCTGGAACACCCCACATTCGTTCGAGGCACCACGCATGCCCTCCACATCCTCGAACACTTCCGTTTCCAAGACACCCAACGCCTCATCTTCACCATAGATATCCAATCAGTCCAAGCCTCCATCCGCCATGACCAGGGCCTCCACTCCTCCGTTTCAATCTCTCCTGACGTCCCCACAAGTACCCTTCCACCGACACTCTTATTCTTTTTGCCGAACTGATTCTCACCCTTAACAATTTCTCCTTCGAATGCTCCCACCTCCTCCAGACCAAAGGGGTAGCCATGGACACCTTTATGGGCCCCAGCCATGCCTGTCTCTTTGTTGGAAACGTAGAACAGTCCACCTTCAAGAATTACACCGGCACTACTTCCCATCTCTTACTCCGCTGCCTTTTTGACTACATTGGCGCCACCTCGTACTCCCGCAAAGAGGTTGAGCACTTCATCAACTTAACCAACACATTTAACCCTGACCTTAAATTTACCTGGACGATCTCTGACACCTCCCTTCCCATCCTGGAACTCTGCATCTCCATTAATGACGACCGACTTGACACCAACATTTTCTACAATCCCACCGACTCTCACAGCTGCGTGGATTACACCTCTTCCCACTCTACCTCCTGCAAAAATGCCATACGGTACTCCCAATTCCTCCGCCTCCGCCTCCCAGGAGGACCAGTTCCACCACGGAACACACCAGATGACCTCCATCTTTTGAGACCTCAATATGCCTTCCCACGTGGTTAAAAATACCCTCCCAACGCATCTCGTCCCCATCCCGCACCTCCAATCTCAGGCCCCACCCCTCCAACTGTAACAAGGACAAAACCCCTCTCGTGCTCACCTTCCACCCTACTCATCTTCGCATAAAACAAATCAATCACCGACATTTCCCCCACCTCCAAATGGAGCCCACTACCAGAGATATATTTCCCTCCCCACCCGTTTCAGCCTTCCGAAAAGACCGTTCCCTCCTTGACTACCTGGTCAGGTCCACATTGCCCACAACCAACCCTGACGTCCTGTCAACGTGCCCTACCACTGCAGGAATTACAAACCCTGCGCCCACATCTCCACTCTCAGCTCCATCCAAGGCCCTTTAGGAGCGTTCAAAATGCATTAAAAAATTACCTGCACATCCACCAATATCAGTGATTGTATCCGTTGCTCCAGATGCGATCTCCTATATATTGGGGAGTCTGGACTCCTCCTAGCTGAGCGCTTTAGGGAACATCTCCGGGACATCCGCACCAATCAACCACAATGGCCTGTGGCTCAACATTTCAACTCCCCCTCCCACTCTGCCGAGGACATGGATGCCCTGGGCCTCCTTCACCACTGCTCCCTTACCACCCGACGCCTGTAGGAAGAACGCCTCATCTTCGGCCTTGGAACACTTCAACGCCAGGGTATCAATGTGGACTTCAACAGTTTCCTCATTTCCCTTTTCCCCACCTCATCGCACTTCCAAACTTCCAGCTCAGCACCAGCCCATGACCTGTCCTATCGGCCTATCTTCTTTTCCAGTTATCCACTCCACCCTAACCTATCACCTTCAACCCAACGCCATCCACCCATTGTACTCTTGCTATCTCCCCCCACCCTCCTCGCTGACTTATCACCTTCATCTCCACCCCTACTCACCTGTTGTTCTATATGCTACTTTCTCCCCACTCCCACGTTCCTCTCATTTATCTCTCCATCCTTCAGGCACTCTGCTGTATTCCTAATGAAGGTCTTTTGCCCGAAACGTCGATTGGATGCTGCCTGAACTGCTCTGCTTTTCGAAAACCACTCTACTGCAGAATAGGATTTATGTGTTCCGATGTCGGTGTTTGTAAAGTGCTAGCGGGGAAAATAACTACGTGGTTCCTTAGTGTTGTTTACGTTCTCAGATAATAGTTGTCTATAAGTGGCAGCTTGGGGGTTTGCAGACAGAGCACGTGTATTGAAACATTGCAATCGAAAGGCTGTACAGCTTGCAAACGAAGCAGCAGCTTTCCTCACCAAATCTACAGACATTTGAATGTAGTCAATCATGTTGAGCAAGGTACTTTGATTCTTAAAAAAATATTAATTTGAAGTGAAATGGCACAATGAACCCTATTGCAAGAAATTTTGTTGTGTCATCACGTGTATAAAAGGAGGCAGTTGAAAAAAAAAGACCGGTGCAGGCTGCCATCCAACAGACTTATCTGGCCTCAGCTCTCGTCAGATTATCACTGTCGTTCAGATCCTCACTGATGCCTGAGCAAAAACATTATTTAGTGACCCAAGAATCAACGGAGAAGGCATTCTGGACAGAAGAACCAACAGAGAAGGAACACATCGTTTCAGACGATCAATAATCTGATTGCAATTTTGAGAGAATGTTTTTTTGTAAATGAGTAGGATTTATCCTGTATTGCTGGACATATCTTCAGTCATCAGATCATATGTACCCTACATGTTGGTGGGGAGCTAGGGAATTGATTGCTATGCAAATGCATGTAGTTCGTCTCTTTCTCAAACTGTTGGACTATAACCTGGTGTTTATATTTAATTTAAATGCAAATTTATGCGGCACGGTGGCACAGTGGTTTGCACTTCTGCCTCACAGCGCAAGACACCTGGGTTCAATTGCCACCTCAGGCGCCTGACTGTGTGGAGTTTGCACATTCTCCACGTGTCTGTGTTGATTTGCTCCGGTTTCCTCCCAAAATTAGATGAATTTGCAATGGCTAAATTGCCCGGAATGTTAGGTGAAGGGTAAATGTACGGGGACGAGTCTGGGTGGGTGTGCGTCGGTGTGGACTGGTTGGGCCGATGGGCCTGTTTCCACACTGTAAGTAATCTAAAAAAAATCTGATCCAAACATACCAGACAATTTACCGTCATAGAGATGTATAGCATGGAAACATTTACTTCGGTCCAACTTGTCTATGCCGACCAGATATCCAAACCAAATCTAGTGCCATTTGCCAGCACTTGGCCCATATCGCTCTGAACCCTTCCTATTCATATACTCATCCAGATGCCTTTTAACTATTGCAATTGTACCAGCCTCCATTTCTTCCTCTGGCAGCACATTACATACACACAGACCTCTGCATGAAAAAATTGTCACCTACGTCCCTTTTACACTTTCCCCTCTCACCCTCAACCGATGCCCTCTAGTTTTGAACTCCCCCAACCCAAAGAAAATACCTCTTCAATTTAACCTATCCATGTCCCTTTATATTGTAAACTGCCTTGGGCTGTTTGTTATTTTCACAGAAAGTGATGAAAAATGGATGAAGATGTATTGAAATGAAAATGCACTTCCTCAGCATGTAGGCAAACTGACTGAACTTTATCAATGCTACTCACCACCAATGCATAATACGTTTTTTCCAGACTTGTGACTCAAGGACCTTGTCATGGGGGTAGTTGCCATGGTCAGTCATGAAGGGGATCATCACCATTGCAGCAACATACAGGAGAATGTGATTTCCTCTGGTTAATAAAAACATACAAGGTAGGAGTGATATGATGTCTAACCGTCCTTTTTATGCTCTTTCTTCACACTTAAGCAACGATTTATAATTATTCAGTTTATATTTTGCCCAGTCAGCAGACCAACTACCGGTCATAGGGTCCTACAATACTGAAACAGGTTCTTTGGCCCAAACTGGTTCATGCAGACCAAAATGTCCATCCACGTGAACCACATTTTCCTGCACTCGAACCATATCCTCCTGAACTTTTCCTATTCATGTATGTAACCAAATGTCTTTCCAAGATTTTTAATGTACCCGCCTCAACCATTTCCGCTGGCAGCTCATTTCATATGTGTATCACCTTCTGTGTTGACCCTCGGGTTTCCTTCTATTCATTCCTCTCTAACCATAAACTGATGCCCTCCAGTCCTCGATTCCCCAACTCTGGGAAAAAGACTGAGTGCTTTCACCCTATCCATGCCCCTCACGATCAAATACACTTCTATAAGATCCCCCATCATTCTCCTATACTATAAAGAAACAATATCCACTCTTGCCCAATCTCTCACTATAATGCAGACCATTGAGTCCAGGCAACATCCTTGCGAATTTTTTTCTGTTTTCTATACAGTTTAACAACATCTTTGCTGTACCAAGGTGATCAAAACTGAGACAATACCCCAAGTGTGTCTTCACCAAATGTCCTGTAGAACTGCAACGTAACTCCCCAACTTCTATACCCAATGCCCTGAGCGATGAAGGCCAGTATGCCAAAAACCTCCTTCACTGACCTGCCTACCTGTGACTCCACTTTCAGAGAACTGTGAACCTGAACTGTAAGACCCGTCTGTTCCACTACACTTCTTAAAGCCTACCATTCACCATGAAACTCCTATCTTGATTTGACTTTCTAAAGTGCAACGCTTCACATTCATGTCTTTTAAACTCCATTTGCCATTTTTCATTTCCTCAGCTGAGCAAGTTCCAGGAGCAACTTCTGGCAGCCTTCCTCAATGTCCACAGTACTGACTATTTTAGTGTCTTCAGCAATCTTGCTCATCATGCCTTGTACATTCTTATCCAAATCATTGCGATAGATAACAAATGATAATGGACGCGCAGCAGCAAGCTGAGGCACTCCATTAGTCACAAGCCTCTAGTCCGACAAGCATCCTTCCACTATTACACTCTGCTGCCTACCATCAAGCCAATTTGTTTTCTAATTTGCCAGCCAGCCCTGATTCCATGTGATCTAATGTTCCAGAGCAGCCTACCATGTTGAACCTTATCAAAAGCCTTACTGAAATCCATATAGATTGCATCTTCTGCCCTGCCCTCCTCAGCCTTCCTGGTCGCTTCATCAAAGAACTGTAACAAATTTGTGAGGCATGATCTCCCACTCCCAAAGCCATGCTCTATTGAGGAAGGCCAGTGTGTTGTCCTTGGCGGGGAGGTAGGATTTAATTGCATCATCGAGGACAGGGATGACGGCGGGGCCTCATCTGGTTTGTTGTCGGGGAGCAGGTTAGGCGACTTGGTCAAGTCCTTCGACTCGTGGAGGGTTTGGGCTATGGGGAGAGGCTGAATAGACTGTATTCACTGTGATCTAACCATGCTGCACAGTTTATGGCTTAGCAATAGAGGAACATTGTCGAACACTGTTGTGGAGAAAATATATAGAGAACCACCAGGAGACGCAGAGAGTTCTTCAAGAAGTAGGCCTTTTATTTACAAACAAAGCAACCGTCACACCGAGAAAGCTGATTCTCGAATGCCCACCCAGCTTAGGCTCCGTGGATTTTTATATTTTTTAATCATGTTTCTGTTAGCTTACCAGCATGTCCAACTGCATTTATCAAGTGCCTCACTCTAGCTACACAATAAACCAGTGCTGCTAGTTCCCATTATCACCTAAGTTGTACATTCTACTTAATGTCATTCTAATGTCACTGTTAGATATTTATTGGTAACTCTGCTACAGTGATCTTCAATTGCAGACTAAACTGTCATGATAAATATTTAACTTTTCCATCTGTTACAATAGTCTCCTGTCTCAAGCTCACTCTAGTAACTATTAATTAGCTAATTTAATGTTATGCCCTAAATATTTATAGCCCCAAACCGGTCATAATTACATTTAACGAATAAACTTGCTTTATTACTTGTGTAATATCATCTTGCCGCCGTGACCTTTCAGCCTTAACCTTACTCTTCTAATTGGTGGAAGAATGTTCCACTATAGTTATCCCATCATGCCCCTGCCATCCATAGAATACTGATCCCAGTGGTATTCGTGCTTCAACCCTTCCCATGCTTTCATGTTCGTTATTTTCCATATTCCCCCCCTTTGAAACCTACTGGTCTCACCCATGGAAAGAAGACAATGAGCTTAGACTCACTGGTGCCCAATACCAGAAATATAGATCCCACCATGGAAAAAATAATTTTCGGAGTCGTAAGTTAAAGGGTACTTCCTCCATTCCTGAGGTCCCTTTGGCCAAAAACCTGCTCTCCAATAACCAGAACAGGAAAAAAGACCCAAGATCCCTCACAATCTTGGACCTGCACCACGTTCTTCAGAAGTATCATCAACGTCCCCACGTGGACATATTCCTTGTACTGTGGCAGTTGTTAGATCATAACCATCTAACACCTGAGGAATAAACTTTTGCTGGGGCATCTGAAATGACCACAAATTGCCGTGCAGTGACGCGAACTACAAAGGACTTAATAAATGGTATAGCACAACAAAAGATGAAGGCAACAACAAGCAAAACTGCACCTACCTAAGTCCAATCTTGACAAACCATCACCCCCAAGACCCTAATATAGTATTCAGCCAATCAAAAGCTTGATGACCAAACCCTGCATTGTTTTTATTTTGATCTCCTTTCTTAGATTGTTTAGTTTTTCCATTGCTTCAGTCAAAGATCCCCCAGGGCTAGTGTTGTTAGATATAAAGGTACAGCAATGTTCCCCAATATCACACAAATTTCGCCTTTTTCTTCCTGTATCTAATCTAAGGCCTGTCTGTTTTGTCATGTCATTTTACTGGTAGCATCCTATTGTTCTACGAAGGCCAAAACGGCATCATCAGTATAATTGATAAATCTCTGCTTTTTGTAATAAATGTAATTAATCCATTCAGCATTCTTGCTAATCTCCATCATTGGGAGAAGAGCTTCCCAGCCCGTGGCAATCTCATTGCGGGCATTAAACTCATTAGGAATACCGCTTGGCTGTCCTATACTATCAATCTGAATTGTCAGATCAGGGACATACCGTCGCTTAGTCCGGCGGCTATGACGTAGCGTCAACCTGCGTGTGGCGTTATAACTACCTTGTGTCGGAGCATTACACGGGCAAAGCTGCCACTCCAGTCAGTGGGCAGCGTCATGCACAACAAAACTTTCTTACCTCAGTCAGTAAGTATCCGTCAGTGGGACACGTTGAGAATTTAAAAGAGCCCCAAATGTGGTGCCCACCTCCATTTGAATCGTCCTCCCACAAAGACACATAAAGTAGCCTACTAGTGTGGAGCCATTTCACTTAAAGCTTTCAAAACTCAACCCTTCCCGTTTCCTGAAAGCAGCCTCGGGAAACGTGCAATTAGTCTTACCGGTGAACCACGGGATAGTATATCAACACCAAAGTTGGAGTTGCTGCCAGCCCACGTCGTCCTGTTTATAGAATGTAGTGACCTGAAGTAGCAGGCACCAAAAGGGGGCAAGGGGATTGCCTGTAATTTGATAAATCATTCGGGTAAAGGGTCGGCTAGAATACTGCAAAAACTATTCAGTACAGATGGTCAGGTTAAAGGGCATATGGACAACATAGTATGAGGGGATTAACTTAGTACACAAGGAGTAGTCCTGTCTAGCCATCACTATGACAGTGTAGTTTGCACACTGATACCAGTGATTGCCATGAGTGCATACCCATGCTAGGGCAGCAAAGTAACCTTGGCATTAACAGTCCACGTCTGCCAGGTTAATGGTCTCCAAGTCTGAATATTCAGGCCTGGCATCAGAGAGGTGGTTATCAGGGGCATCCCACATGTCTTCCCCATCCTTGTTGCCAGGAGGACTGTCCTCGACGTCTCCATAAGTATCATTTCTGTTATGATCAGGATTCCCAGGATCTTCCCCTGAACATTGTTCAGAACCCTGTGGAGGCATACTAGCCTCTGGTGTGCCCTACCTATGTCCATGTTTTTCAGCCTTACCTCCACTTACCTCAGTGTCAGAATTAATTTGTGCCGGTGAGAGAGCTTTAGTACAATGATTAAGGTGGTACCATATGTGTCGTCCTTCCACTTGGATGGCGGTAGATGATGCCTTAATCACGAAGAAAGTTCTCTCTCCTCGACTCATTTCAGCATCATCGAAATACCCACACGTACACACAATCCCTGGGCTGACTTGTTCCTTCCTCGTTGACAGCTGTCAGTTCCCTTTGTATTTCCAGCAGGTGGTGAGTCTCATGTGTCATAGGTTGCTGCTGCATATATTGCTTATGTTCTGAGTTTAACTGCTCCAAGCTAGGCCATTTGTATGGGCTCTCCACCTGGTCACTGGCATCGGTCTACCTGTGATCATCTCAAGTGGTGTGAGCGTCTCATGTAGTGTTAGATTGTAAAGCCAGCGGCAGCACATCAATCCAATTAAGGTTGGTGCTTGCACAGATCTTATTTAAATTGGCTGTCAATGTCCCATGCATTCTTTCCAACATACCCTGTGACTGGGGATGATATACGCATCCAAACCTCAGCTTGATTTTCAAATAATGCAGCATCAAATTAACTAGGTTCTGAATTAAGGCAGATTCATTCTTTGGGCTGATTTACGATTGTATACCAACTCTTGAGATATCTTCATTCGCCATAAATGTTACTGCTGTCCAAGCTCCTGCTTTCAACCTTATTTACACTGGTCCAACTGATTTCACTCTCGCCCCATGTGTATCATGTTACGACCACAAATTGCCTGGTACTGTATCCAATTGTTCATTCCCATATTGATCATCTTCCTCCACTGTCACTGGCATGTTCCGCTGGATTGTTACCTTGGCTTCCTTTGGATTCCCTGTCAAGTTGCAGCACGCTAGTGTTTTAATATAGCTGCCATCCCTGGATTCCCAAACGCCTATCGTGAGCATATACCATTCCCTAATTGTTTCTACATGCCTGGCCATAGTGCCTAAATCTTTAGATTGATATTCCTTATTTCCCAGTAAGACTACATGCAGTGCAGAGCCTGGTACACTCTACCAGTTCAGCAGGAATGGATTTCTCTCTATTTGCAGGATCACCTCCTGCATCCCTAATAACATTGCTTCACTTCTCACATTTTATGGTGCGCTGTCTTTCTATGCCACTGCGTTGCTAACACCTCATCCTGTGTTTCATCAAATATCACTGTGTCGTCCAGCTCAGACTGAGGTGGTCTTGCTTTCGTCAACATCGGAAACACCTCTGCTTCCCACATCCCCCAAATGTCTTGAATATCACTTGCTATATCCACTATCCAATAAACATTAACATCTTTAACTTCTGGCATCATTAATTGTATATTGGCCTTTTCTACGACCGAGTCCTGCTATGTGCACTTCAAACTTACTTCTAACTGTCAGCTATGTTTATTTGAACTGTTTGTGAGTAATTATGAGACCATCTCCTTGGCTCTCATTGAGGTGGGTTAGTGTATTTGCTGAGTTTGAAGGAACTGTAAAAGAGCAGAGGGAACTTCTTACCCACAGTAAGGAAGGTAATAAGTAGAAACTTGTTAGCATACTTTACATTCAAATGCATATATGTGCTGTGTGTTAGTGGTGAGGCTGGTTGGTGGGATAAACAGAGGGCAAGGTTAGGGATGATAAGTAATTTGGATGATACAAATATTCACAGAGTGATTGGTAGTGAGGAAGACAATCTCAGCGTACAGATAGAAACAGACACATTTGTCAGTTGGGCATGTGAGTGGTAGATGAAATTTAACTTTGATAAATGTGAGATGATGCTTCTTGCCAGGAGTCACAAGACAAGACAGTACTCAATGAGTGGTGGGATACGAGGAAGCTCAGAGGAAATAAAGATCCCTCAATGTGGCAGAAGTGGTTGATGGCTCCGTGAAAAAGATATCTCTACCAGCAGGGATTTCCTGTCGATGCTCTGGAGGACTTTGGTTCAGTCACAATTGGAGTTTTGTGTGCAGTTCTGGTCACTGTACAATAAGAAGGATGTGATTGCATTAGACAGGGTGCACAAAGATGTTCGTGAAAATGTTGCTGGGAGATGAGCAGTTTGGTTGTGAAGTCAGATTCTGGATAAGGTCGAGTTGCGACCTTACGAGTAGAGATAAGATGATAAGACGATGGGGTGCATGGATTGGGGGAATCAAAAGAAGTTTTTCCCCTTCTCTGAAGATCCAATAGCAATGTGGCCCTTTTTTGAGCTGAAAGTCTCGAGGTTCAAAGGGAAGATGACACCCAGAGGACCGTCGGTTGAGTTGGCAATCTTCCAAATCTTTACAAAGTACTTGAATGACAATCAGGACAATGGAATAAGTTTTGAAATGTGACTCGTGTACTTTATAATATAATTTTCGAGTTACAAACACGACGGATCAATGAGTCAATTCTGTCCCATATGATGTTATCATTCAATGAATTGTCAGTTAAATTTCGGAATTTGTTTCTGTTTTTTAGATTAGATTAGACCATTTATAGTGTGGAAAACAGGCCCTTCGGCCCAGCTAGTCCACAACGATCCTTCGAAGGGCAATCCACCGAAACCTATTCCAATACATTAACCCCTTCATCGAACACTATGGGCAATTTAGCATGCCCAGTTCACCTAAGTGGTACTTAACTAATTTTTGTCTTCGTTTTGAAGAAATATAAACGAGTATACGTTCAAGCTGTTGCGATGGTTACTACGAACTTTTGGTTCTGATTCAGAGAATTCATTCACAGATACATTTTGCCAAACGAGTTGCAAAAGTGAATTAAAAGGTAAGCAATAATACAATCATGTTGAGTAGAACACCTCTCAACGAAATCTACAACGAGAGGCAGTGAATGACCGAATAGCCTCAGCAAGAACAAGCGTCCTGAGTGAAAAGTAGTGCAAAAAAAATCTTTTTGGGACTAATTGTGAGAGAAATAAAGCAAGCCTTGTTGTTTGATGACAACCTGCAATTCACATTTGAGACCCAGAGGATACAATTAATTCAGAAATTGGGCGATTCAAATTAACTGAGAGAAAAACATCATTAAAGTGTATCTGTTGGGATAAGTTGGTTGTTGAAAATGATTAAAATGTTGGAAGTGTCATCATAATTTCCCAGTGGATATACCACACAATATAAAGTCAAGTCTCTGAAACTGTATTACTTTCAATTCGAAATAATTCTCCAATTCCAACAGATTAACAGCTGCAGCAAGGGAGAGTTAGTGCCAAAAACAATAAAATGCATCGAACAAGGGAAATGGTCAAAAAAGTTTACTACACCATCATTGCTGTTGTTGGAGTTCCTGGTAAGTCTTGGAACCACTCATGTTGTACATATGTCTGCTTCTTCCAATTAGAATTATTCGGAATGAGGGTTCCTATTCAAAGAGGAACAAGTAACCCCAGAGCCCCAGTGTTACTGGGAGCATCATTCAAAGTAAAATGATACTGAGTGTGCTTTATGAACTGGAGGGGGACACCTTGCCCCAGTGGCTTTGCGCATAGGAGTATCTATGAATATAGAATTGAACTGTTTGTGGTGAACCGAATTCAAGTGAATACCTGACTACGTTCATAACGACGACCATAATTTGACTGTTAATGTGGAATGCTTCTTTCATAATACATTTCTAATTTCTGATGTGTTCACTGGTGAAATTGTCATTGTAGATTGTATGCTGAAAATGTGTTGCTGGAAAAGTGCAGCAGGTCAGGCAGTATCCAAAGAACAGGAGATTCGACGTTTCGGACATAAGCCCTTCTTCAGAAATTAGGAGATTCGACGTTTCGGGCATAAGCCCTTCTTCAGAAATGAGGAACGGCTCATTCCTGAAGAAGGGCTTATGCCCGAAAAGTCGAATCTCCTGCTCCTTGGACGCTGCCTGACCTGCTGCGTTGTTCCAGCAACACATTTTCAGCTCTGATCTCCAACATCTGCAGACCTCACTTTCTCCGCAGTGTAGATTGTAAATACGATTGAATGCAAATTAGATACATCGTTGATGTGTATATTTGGTCCTAAGTTTACAAAGTTAAATGTTCCTTTGGGGGTACATATATGTGACTCATTCGCATATCGTGAAAGTAACAGAAGAGCAATATCAATTCACTCAATTGTCCGATGGACATATCATGTTTTCTTAAAAAGTCTTTTGGACGGATTGATATTCCAGCAAGGTTAGGGCAAGCCTGTATCATGGCTACTACATTTCTTTATCTAGACGTTAATAATGAAGCATCTGGATTAACAACAGTTGGCAATATTTCGCACCGATATGTGATAAGATTTTGATGAACAATGTTTGAACCAGTTATTCATAATCTAAGCACAGTTGATTTTTAAAGTGATCACTGTCCATTGCTTTGTCATGTGCGTCCTTCTTGGGAGGAAGATGTTTTGTTAAGGACGTTGCACCAGTTAGTTTTAAGGCAATATTATTACAACGCAAAATAAATTTAATAGGAAAACATTCTCATGCAATAAATAATGGGCATCAGCACTTGTAATATTATGGCTGTGATAAATAATTGATTTAGAGAGGATTACATAAAAGAAAGAGAATACAATAAAGAATGTTGCATAATAATAAAGAAAATCGTCACCAAGGTTTTTGACTTCAGGCATATTCATGAGATTCTGCTGGCCATCTACATAATTCATGTTACCGGCAGAGCGCATAAATTTAAGTTTCCAAGTAGAGAGCATTTGTCTTCTTTTTGTGTGATAATGATAAACGTTCTGACTCTGCCATATGTCCAACTTCATCACACAACCCCAATTTTTGTTCCACAGCTTCTATTTATTCAACATCACCATGTGTTAAACTCTAAAGTGCGACAATCTCCGGATTGTTTGACTTGCAATTATAAAGCATTTATTCCTTAATCAGATGTTTCTATTTTTATTTTTTATGAACTGAAACAAAATCTCTGCGTTATTAATGTTTAAATTATAAACATATACTGACAACAGGAAGCCTTTAAGAAACAGGAGTCAAAGAGATTACAACTCTCTTTATTATTGCACTGCCTAGTAAGATGGTTCTGGCACTAAAAGGACAATCATCTCCGCTGTCACACATCGATGCACGAATTCTGCAAGGTCGTGTCCTTGGCCCGAACTCTGCGGTTGCCTCACCAATGCCCTTCCCTTCACTTGTCATGTCCAAAGCGAAGATGTTTGCAAACAATTACACCACGTTCAGCACAGTTTTTAACGCCTTATATAATGAAGACATTTGCGTCCCAAAACTTCATGATAGCATCTAGCTTGGCATGGTCATTGATAAATAGCATTCGCACTCACCATAAACCAGACAATAATAATCTTAAGCGGTAAGAATCTATCAAACACCCATTGACCTACAATGCCATTACCATCCCTGAATGCACGATGAGCATCTTAGCGTTGCACGATGGAAACACACACTTTCAGTCCAACTTGTCCATGCCGACTAAGTTCTGCATTTCAAAGAATCCACATCGTGTGGAAACAGGCAACTCAGTCCAACAAGTCGACATCCGATCCTCCTCCATTATCCCCTGCATTTCCAATGGCTAACGCACCTAACCTACACATCCCTGAACACCAGGGAAACTTTAGCATTGTCATACCACCTGAAATGTGCATTTTTGGACTTTTGTAGAAAGTTGGCGCCTCAGGCAGAAACTGATGTTAAACACGGGGAAAACGTGTAAACTCAACATAGGCAGTCTCAGTGAGACTGTAATCTCACCTGACTCCCTTGTACTGTGAGACATCATTGCAAACCACAGAATCATGGTGGCATCCAAAGACCTCTATACTTCTCCTATTCATGCACCTGTACACATGTCTTTTGAATATTACATCTGTGCCGGTATTTACAAATTCCTGCGGCAGTTCATTACAAAACTAAATCACCTTCTGTGTGAAACAGTTGCCCATCAAGAGTCTCTGAATCGGTGTTTACTGATTCCGGGTGTTGCTTTTTGTGAGAATTTTATTATGGGAAACTACAGTTCGACAGTGTAAAGGAAAATAAATACCATCTCCCGACCAACCCCTCCACCACACCCAAAAAGACGTAATGAGTACCTGGTCGTGTTTCTGAGATTAATTTTCTGCCCATGTGATTCTGTTTGTCTTTTGAAAGTGCAAGTTATTTCACTTGAGAGAAGCTACTGTAATGGTTCTCATGACATTGTACTGAACAAAAAGAAACCTGATTTCTAATATTCAACATGAATCTAGAAAATTCAATTAATCATTTCAAATCTATTTTCTTTCATCTTACAGTTAGTCTGGTGGCAATTGCATTCTTATCTCGGAACAAGTGTGGCCTTTCAACATGTTCCACTCGCTATCTCGTAGCCATGGCAGTGTCTGATTTACTGTTCGTTATATTCGATATCATATTTATTCAGTTTGTTTACGATTATTATCCACTGTCTTTTCTGGACATCACTCCTGTTTGTAGTGTTATCCACGTTCTTGGCTCCTTTACTATTGATTGTTCTGTCTGGTTCACTGTTGCTTTTACATTTGATCGATTTGTAGCCATTTGTATTCATCAGATGAAATCTCAGTATTGCACAGCGAAAACAGCAATGAGAGTTCTAGCAACAATCTGTATTTTCTTCTCTTTAAAGAATATTCCCATGTATTTCATATATGAATCCGGAAGGATCGTCAGAAACATTCCATGGTTTTGTTACATCGAAGACAGCTTTTATGACAATGTACATTGGGCGAGTTATAAATATATTAGAATATTTTTAACACCATGTCTCCCATTCATTTTTATTGTCTTTCTCAACGTTCTGACCGTCAGACACATCTTTGAGGCCGTTAAGGCACGTAAAGGACTGAGGGGTCAGAGAAAAACAGAGATTGACCCAGAGATCGACAGCAGAAAGAAATCTCTGATTTTACTCTTTGCCATGTCCGCCAATTTTATCCTTCTCTGGTTTGTGTATATTTTATATATGTTCAACGCTTTTTATTACGCAGATGATTTCTATCTCTTTGAACAAGTTGCACTAATGCTGCGGGACCGAAGTTGCTGCACAAATGCACTTATTTATGTGGTGACACAGAAAAACTTTAGAGATCAGTTAAAGTATGCCGTGAAATATCCAGTTATAAAAACAATTCAATTGATGAATAAATCCAAGTGACTGAGAGCCAACATGAGATTCAGCAGATAATGGAACGAGGTGTCCACGTGAAGAATGAACGAAATGGAAAAAAAGGAGTAGCAACAGGATTTTGTTGTTTTTTCCAATGAGAAGGAAATGACTCCATCCAAGGAGCAACACGGAAGAGACCAGAGGAACAAAGTCAAAGTAAACTGCTGACAGCAATGAGCAGCAGAATACAGAAAGCTGAACAACAAAGCCGAAACCAAAAGAGGAATGATTCATGCCTCAGAAAAAAAAAATCTCCCAAGCAATCACTGCACAGCAAGTGAAGCTGACACAAAGATAAACTATCTGGTGAATGTATCATCGTTCTCTACAGGGCAGAGTGGGAAACTCCTTCTTACAGAACTCTCGGATCCACACAGCTGGACAAAAACACGAGAATCTTCCAATTTAAATAAATTAAATAGCATACTGTATAAAATATGTTTTTAAATCATAAATGTGTTTCCAGGGATACTTTGTTTCCATTCAGTTCCCGCGGCTTGATGCAGATATCAGTTCCTTCCTTTGTTTATATTTCTCATGATTCATGTACACTGAAACTGATGACCGAAAAAATGTTGCTGTATGATCTAATCCTTTTTTTAGGTACTTATCTATGACAGGTGATTTCTTCAAATTCCAGGCGCAGCAATTACTGTTTTCTAATCTGTTGCATTGTTTTGGAAATTTTGGGGAAAAGAAAGATTTGAATAAAAATGACACGTTTGATAAAAGACAGTGAGACAAAGGCAAGAACCTTGTGCTCAAGGGATTAAAGGAGAAAGAAACCGACACAACTGCTGTTTCAGGGAAGTATCTTTGGGCATTGAAGTGCGTCTATGAAAACATTAACCATCAGTCAAATTCCAAGACGGATTGAATGAACCTGCGAGAGAGAGAGCTCGCAGTACAGGAACAGCTAATTGCATAGTTTTTAAATTGTTTTAAGTGGAACCTCACTGCCCTTTTTTTGTTAGTCTGCAATAGTGAATAGAGTGGATTCTTTGTGAAGTTATGTTTACTGAGTTCTGCCTCATGATTAAATTTGAAAATACAAAATATTGATACTGAAGTTGCCTGGAGCAGTGCTTTATTAGAGCAGTAAGATTGTGCTAATTCTTGTAGCTCTCGGTTGTTCAGGTTCATAGATTTTCTTTAGGAGAGTGATGTACCCTTCCTCTAGGATGTGAGGGGTTAGGGAGAGTTTCCATGCTCCTGTTGAGTATGTTGGCAGTAAGGGTGTTTGGTTATGAATTCAATCAGATTATTTTGATCAGCTGGAACGGCAGTTAGAGGCAGTGAAGAATTTACAGGAGCATAGCAGTTATAGGAAGGGAGAATATCCGCAGATACAGTCATGTAGATGGGTTACATCTATTAAAGTTAGGAAGAAGAGGCAGGTAGTGCTGGAGTTTCTGGTGGCTATCCCCATCTCAAAGAAGAAAGCTGCTTGGGATGTACTTGAGATGGATCTCAGATGCATGTAGCACCAGCAGTCAAGTTTCTGTCACCAAGCCAGGCTTTAATGTAACGTAAAATGCCAGGTTCCAAGCGATTGGTTGTGATAGGAAAGACGTAATTCAGACGTATAAGCATTCTGCAGGGCACCGCGTGAAAGGCTTGTTGCCTCGCCGGTGGCAGGATCAAGAATATCTCGGACAGGGTGCACAATGTGCTCAAAGGTAAAAATAATGACTGCAGATGCTGGTAACCAGATTCTGGAATACCGTGGTGTTGGAAAAGCACAGCAGTTCAGGCAGCATCCGAGGAGCAGTGAAATCGAGGTTTCGGGGTAAAGCCCTTCATCAGGAATACAGGCAGGGTGCCTGAAGGGTGGAGAGATAAATGAGAGGAGGGTGGGAATGGGGAGAAAACAGCATAGAGTACAATAGGTGAGTGGGGGTGGGGATGAAGGCGATAGGTCAGGGAGGAGGGTGGAGTGGACAGGTGGAAAAGAAGATAGGCCAGTAGCAAAGGTCATAGGGACGGTCCTGAGCTGGAAGTTGGGAACTTGGGTGAGGTGGGGGAAGGGGAAATGAGAAAAATGGTGATGTCCACGTTGATGCCCTGGGGTTGAAGTGTTCCGAGGCGTTCTTCCTCCAGGCGTCGGGTAGTGAGGGAGCGGCGGTGAAGGTGGCCCAGTACGTCCATGTTCTCAACTGAGTGGGAGGAGGAGTTGAAATGTTGGTCCATAGGGCGGGATGGTTGGTTTGTGCGGGTGTTTGGTTGGTGCGAGTACCCCCAGAGATTATCTCTAAAGCAGGGAGCTAAAAAAAAAGGTGACCCCTAAGGCATGGTAACAAAATGGAGCAAAAGAGGACAGGGCGTGTCATTTTGATAAGGGATCGCATTCCATCCAAATATAGACCTAAGACGAACAAGTATGGGACATGGGACTTCATTGGCGGATCGAGGAAACCCCGAAGGATTTCGATAGCATCATCACGAATAAAAGAATGACTATAGTAAGATTAGGACAAATGTAGCATAGTAGTGCAAAGTGGCGAGTGGAGTCGGGGGAATAGATTATGCTCTAAATAAACATGTTTCGTCAGTATTCACATTAGAAAAAGACAATGTGTGCGAGGATAATACTGAAGTACAAGCTACTAGACCAGATGGGATTGCGGTGCATAAGGAGGAGTTGTGAGCAGTTCTGGAAACTATGAAAATAGATAAGTCCCCTGGGCTAGATAGGAATTATCCTAGCATTCTCAGGGAAGTCAAGGAGGAGATTGCCTAGCCTTTGGGTTTGATTTTTATATCCTCATTGTCTACAGGATTCGTGCCAGACCATGGAGGATAGCAAATGATCTTCCCTTGTTCAAAAAGGGGAGTAGAGACTACCTTGGAAATTATAGACCTGTAAGCCTTACTTCGGTTGTCAGCAAAGGGTTGTGAGTGACAGGATTTGTTATCATTGAGAGATGAATAAGTTCATTTGGGATAGTTAACACGGTTTTGTGGAGGTTAGGTCGTGCCTCACGAGCTTTCGTGAGTTCTTCGAGAAGGTGACCAAGCAGGTGGACGGTGGTTATGTGGTTGATCTCGTAGATATGAATTTCAGTAAACTGTTTGATAAGAGTCCCAATGTAGGGCATTGCACAAATACGGAGACATGGGATTGAGGGTGATTTAGCAGTTTGGATGAGAAATTAGCGAGCTTAAGGCAGACAGAAGGTGACGGTTGGTGGGAAATATTCATCCTGCAGTTTCGTTATTCGTGGCGTTCTGCAATGATCTGTTTTTTATTTTTATAAAAGGCGTGAATGAGAGCATCGAAGTGTGGGTTAGTAAATTTGCGGAGCACACTAAGGTTGGTCAAGTTCTGGATCGTGGTAAATGATGTTGCACATTACAGAGAGATGTAGATTAGCTGCATAGCTGGGCAGACGGTTGGCAAATGAAGATTAGTGTAAAAAGTGTGAGTTGATTCACTTTGGAAGAAGTAACAGGAATGCAGAGTAATGGGATAATGGTAAGATTCTTGGTAGTGTAGATGAGAAGAGAGATCTTTGTAAAAGGTACTTAAGATTCTTGAAAATTACCGCCAAGTTTCAGAGGGGAGTAAGAAAGCATACAATCTTGATCGAGTGTTTGAATTTCGGATCCATGACATCAAAAACAACAATGTTACAACCACGTTTGGAGTTTCGCATCCAGATCTGGTCACCGCATTATAGGAAAGATGTGGATACTTTGGAAATATTTGAGAGGGGATGTGCCAAGATGTTGCCAGTTGTGGAGGGAAGGTGGTTGAGAGTGCTGAGTGCTTTTTCGTGACAGAGAAAAAGATTGAGAGGCGACCAAATTGATACATTAAGGTAATGAGACATTTAGTTAGGTTGGACATTGAGAGCCTATTTCCTCTGATGGTAATGGCTCGCACGAGGGGATGTAGCTTTAATTTTAGGGGAATAGATATAGGACGAACAACAGAGCTAGTGTCTATACTCAGAGAATAGTATTGGTATGGAACGCACTGCCTGCAACAGTGGTAGACTCGCCAACTTTAAGGGCATTTAAAGTGCTATTGGAATAGGCATATGACGAAAAAGGAATACTGTAGGTTGGATGGGCTTCAGGGTAATTCCACAGGTCGGCGCAACATCGAGGGACAAAGAGAATGTAACGTTTGATGTTCCATGTACCTAAGGAGGATGCACTTGGTAACACATCCAGGGATGTGGAGTGGGAACTTAGAAATGAATAATTGCCTTATCGGGATTGTACTATACACCCTACAATAATCAACTGGAAATTGATAAACAATCTTGCAAAGGGATCATAGTTATCTGTAAGAATAATCCAATGGTAATGGTAGGGGATTTTAACCTTGCAGACATAAACTAAAATTGACATAGTTTTAAGGGTTGAGACGGAAAGGAATTTGTCAAGTGTATGTAAGAAAATGTTCTAATAAATTCTGGGGATGTTCCGACTGGAGACAGTGAACAACTTAACTTACTCTTGGGAAACTATGCCGAGCAGGTCACTGAGTTGTCAGTGGGGGAGCACTTTTGGCCGGCGGCCATAACTCTATTGCTTTAAAACAGTGATGGGAAAATATAGACCAGTTTTAAACTTAATGCTCTAAAGGGGAGAAACGCCAATTTTGAAGGTATTAGGAACTACTTTTCCGAAGCTGTCTGGGGGCGAATATTCGCCAATGAAGCAATAGTTGCAAAATGAGAAGCCTTCAAAAATGCGATCATGCGAATCCAGAGACAGTATGTTCCTGTTCGGGTAAAGGACATTGCTAGTCTGAAAAGGGAATACTGGTTCACTCGAGAAATTGAGGTTGTGGTTAAGAAAACGAAGGAAGCATATGTCAGGTATCGACAGCAGAGAGCGAGTGAATCATTAGCAGAGTATAAAGTTAATCGAAATATACTTGAGTGGGGAATCAGGAGTGTGAAAAGGGGACATGAGATAACTTTGGCAAATGGGGTTATTGAGAATCCAAGTGCATGTTATAAATAAAAGAAGGACAAAATGCTAACTAGGGAGAGAGTAGGATCCCTTAAATGTCAGCAATGCAGCCGATGAATGGAGCAGCAGGAGGTGGGGATATTCTAAACGAGTATTTTGCATTAGTGTTTACTATGAAGAAGAAAATGGAAGGTGGGGAAATTGATGGTGATATCTCGAAAAATGTTCATATTAGAAGGGAGCAGGTATTGGATGTCTTAAAATGCATATAGGTTGATAGATCCCAGGACTTTATCAGGTATACTCTCGATCTATGTGGGAATCTGGAGAAATAATTGCTGTGCACTTTGCTGAGATCTTTGCTTCATCAATAGTCAGGGGTGACGTGCCACATGACTGGCTGTTCACCGAAGTGGCGTCCCTGTTTGAGAAAGGTAGGAAGGAACTGCAAACCAAAAACAAGCTTATATCAGTGATGGGCCAGTTTTTGGAAGGAATCCTGAGGGAGACGATTTGCAAGTATTTGGAATGACAAAGATTGATTAGGGATAGTCAACACTGCTTAATGCTTGAGAAGTCATGTCTCACTAACTTGATTGAATTTTTTGAAGAAGTGACAGAAGATGAATGATGAGGGCAGAATGGTGGGCGTGATTTTTTGGACCTTTCGTAATGCATTTGCAAGTTTTCATATGGTAGAGTGATTAGCATGGTTAGATCACATGGAATATAGGGATAACTGGCTATTTCGATCCCGAACTGGCTCCGAGGTAAAAGAGAGGAGGTGGTGTTGGTTGTTTATTTTCCAGGCTGCAGGCCTCTGAACAATGATTTGCCATAAGGGTCCACTGCTTTTCGTTATTTTTTAAATGATTTGGAAGTGAGCATAGGAGTTATTGTTAGGAAGTTTACAGCTGTCACCAAAACTGGAGATGCAGTGGACAGCGAAGAACGTTATCTCAGTGTGCAATGGGAACTTGATCAGTTGGACCAGTGGGCGGAGGTAAAGCTTAACTTGGATAAATGTGATGTGCTGCATTTTGGAAACGCAAATCAGTACAGGATATATGCAGGTAATGGTATGTTCATGGGGGTGGGGGCGGTGTTGCTGAACGACAGTAGAGTAGAGTAGGTTCATAGTTCCTTGAAAGTGTATTTTCAGATAGATAGGACAGAGAAGAAGGCGTTTTGTTTGCTTGCCTTTCCATTTCAGTGCATTGAGAATAAGAGTTGTGAGGTCCCGTTGCGGCTGTACAGGGTATTGGTTCGGACAATTTATGAATATTACATGGAAATCTGGTCTCCCACCTTTAAGTAGGATGTAATGAAACTTGAAAGCGATCAGAAAAGATTCACAATAATGTCATCATTAGAGGGTTTGAGGGATAGTGAGACACTGAACTGCCTGGGGCTGTTTTCCCTGTAACAATTGTCTCAGAGGAGGGCATTTGTTTTTTATTTATAAAGTCATGAGTGCCTTGGAGAGGGTAATTAAGATTGTATTTTACATGGGCTGGGGAATCCAGTAATCGAAGCAATGGCTTTAGGGTGAGGGGGAGCAATTCATAATAACCTAAGTGGTAATGTTTTTTTAATGCAGTACATGATGTGTATATGGAATGAGCTGCCAGAGGAAGTGGCGAAGGCTGCTACATTTCGAACATTTATTGAACGTCTGGATGGGTATAGAACCAGGGACTAAATGTACTTGGGATATTTGGTCAGCATGGATGAGTTGGAAAAGAGTGTCTGTTTCCATATTGGACAACACTACGAGACACCAATAAGAGCTGAACTGTTATCTCACCCCTCATTCCTTCCTTTGTCCCTTATCTACAACATCTTCGTCCTCAATTCGATTTCAAACAGGAACACACTTCCCGTTGTGTTGTGGAATACACATGGTCGTCCTCATTCCTTGTGGCATGTCCTGCTACCGAGCACAGCATCTGATTTCAGGTCAGTATGCAGTACAGAAGCCACTCAGTGCCAGAGGGAGGTGTGTCTTGAATACATAAAATCGTTGATATCATCGATGAAATTCCAGTCTCTAACACCGTATTAATTAAACTTGTCAGGTTATCCATGCCTTTAAAAACATGTATTGGGATTTCAGCTGTATAAAACTCCAGGGCTTACCTGTTTGGGGATTTATAAATGGCTACAGTGTGGAGTGGTGTTTCCTCTGCATCTAAGCCTGTGCTGGCCATATAGTGAGTGTTGTTGGGAATACATTAAAGATAGCCTTACAGTATATCCAACTCTATCCTGTCCCAAACCAGAAAGTGTTTGATGGGGACAGTGTCGGGGGATATTAACTTTGGAACATATGAACTATGCTAAGCCATTCTGCCCTTAAGCCTGATCTATCATTCGATGTGGTCATGGCTGATGAGTCCCTTCACTCCATGTCCCTTCCTTTGTCCCACACCCCTCAAGACCTTCACTGACTAAAACCATATCTGTCCGAGAATTAAACTGAACAGCAGACCCGGCATCTTCATTGTGTATGGCAGAGGATTCCAAATCTCTCTCACGCCTTGTGTCTCAAAGCACTTCTGAAATCTCTCTTGAGATTCTTCCTTCAAACAGTTTCTTCCCGTTCTCCTGATCTGTCAATATCTCTGTGTAATTTGGAGGGAGCATCTGCACTGTTTGCAATGCTGCTTAACTTTAATCCTATCCCAGTGCTCTGCCTATATTGGGAGCGTATTATCAAAACAGTGTAGAAAGCGCTTTACTCTGCATTGAATACGGTGCTGCACCTGTCCAGGGAGTGCTTAATAGGGGTAGTATAGAGGGTTCTTTACTTTGCATCTGACTTCATTCTCCACATGTTTCGGTGAGGTCCAGATTAAAATGGGAGGGGCATATACTCTGATTTAACCCAGTGATGTTGCTGCTCTGAGTATATTTGTTGGGCTAAGGATGGGGGAAGTCAGTGATTTTATCAATATCTAACCCACGCTGAAAGTGGGTGGCCTGGGAATTTCAAAAGCTGCAGAGTAGAGAGAACTCTATTCTCGATGTAATCCCATTCTCTACTTGCACTGGTTTAAATATGGCGAGTCTGGTGAATTGTTAAGAGAACTGAAACAATGTGACATGTGAATTGATGCTTTGTGGATGTTATACCGAAGACAAGATAAGTTAAACGATCATATGTTAGTTTGGGAGCAGAAACAAACTAAGCTTCTGTTCTGTTACCTATCTCCAAATTAAAGTCAGGGCCAAAAATACTGTCACAATGTGCAATGAATCAAAAGCTGATTTCTGTCCCATGTTAATATATCATTACAATATGAATTTTCGTTACAGAGGGAGTAAATGGAGGAGGTTTTTGAAGGTGATTAAAATGCAAATTCCAGAGACTGCTTGCAGTGAATCCCTGAGACAATGTCACATTTCCCTAGTTTTTGGCTTACTTTCCAAGCCCCGAATATCTGTGCGACACAAATATGCCAAAACTGATGCAGTTCACATACTCAATTGCACGTGTACAGACTTGTTCAGCTCCTGATGATGGGCTTTTGACCGAAACGTCGATATTCCTGCTCCACGCATGCTGCCTGCCCTGCTGTGTTTTTCCAGCACCACTAATTCAGACTTGTTCAGTATCTGTCGCAACGTTTGAATTCTGTAGAGCTAGGCCCTATCCTGAGGCTTTCTCAAATGCCACACAAACCAGCTAATGTAAAGATGAGACGTGACAGCTCAGCTAGGGCGCTTGCGGGTAACCAGGCAGGCAGGAAGGACATAAAGAGAGAGCTGAGAAGATCCAGGAGGGGACATAAGAAGTCTTTGGCAGGTAAGATCAAGGAAACCCGAAAGCATTCTAAATGATGCCAGGGACATCAGACTGACTTTATTAAGATCTGGGTCATTCAAGGGCAGAGCATGGAACAGTAGAACAGAGAGTGCAGTGCGGGGCATTCGGCCCTCGATTTTGTGCCGACCTGTGGAACCAATCTAAAGCCTTTCCTTCCTCAACTATTTCATTTTCATCCGCCTGTGTATTCAATGACCCTTTAAAGATGGCAAGTCTAATTTCCAGCAGTGTGTTCCGCGCACCCACTATTCTCTGAGTAAAGAAACTACATCTGTCACTTGTCTTATACTTATCATCCCTCAGTTTAAAGTTATGTCCGCTCGTGTGAGCCTTCAACATCTGAGGAAAAATGTTCCCACTGTCCCCACTATCTAAACCTCTGATTATCTCATATGTCTCAATTAAGTCACCTCCCAAACTTCTTTCCTTTAACTAAGACAGCTTCAATTCCCTCAGCCTTTCATCATTAGACGTTGCCTCCATACCAGGCAGCATCCTCGTAAATCTCCTCTTCAACCTTTACAAAGCTTCCATATTTTTCCAATAACGTGGTGCTCAGAAATGTACGCACTACAACTGCTGCTGGCAACGCATTCTATGCTCTCACAACTCTGTGTGAAGAACCCGCCTCTGACATCCCCTCTATACTTTCCTCCAACCAGCTTAAAACAATGACCCCTCGTGTTAGCCATTTCTGCCCTGGGAAATAATCTCTGGCTCTCGACTCTATCTATGCCTCTCATTATCTTGTATACCTCAATTAGGTCCCCTCTTCTCCTCCTTTCGTCCAATGAAAAATGTCCGAGCTCAGTCAACCTTACTTCACAAGGTGAGACATCCAGTCCGTGCAGCATCCTGGTGAACCTCCTCTGAATTCTCTCCAAAGCATCCACATCTTTCGTATAATAGGGCGAACAGAATTGGACGCAGTATTCCAAGTGCGATCTAACCAAAGTTTTGTAGAGCTGCAACAAGATCTCTTCAACTCAATCCCCCTGTTAATGAAAGCCAAAGCACCATACGCTTTCACACAAAACACTGTCCACTTGGGTGGCCATTTTAAGGGATCTCTGTACCTGCACATCAAGATCCCAAGAATCCTAGCCTTAATCCTGTACTCAGCTTTCAAATTCGACCTAACAAAATGCATCACCTCGCATTTATCCAGGTTGAACTCCATCTGCCACATCTCAGCTCATCTCTGCATCCTGTCAATGCCCCGCTGCAACCTTCAACAGCCGTCTGTACTGTCAACGACACCTCCAACCTTTGTGTCGTCTGCAAACTTGCTGACCCATCCTTGAATCCCCTCATCCAAGCCAGTAATAAAAATTACAAACATTAGAGGCCCAAGGGCAGAGCACTGTGGAACACCACTCACCACATACATGCAGGCCGAGTATTTTCCTTCTACTAAAACTCGCCGTGTTCTGTTGGCCAGCGAATTCTATATCCAGACAGCTATGTTCCCCTGTATCGCATTCCTCATGACCGTCTCAATGAGCCTACCATGGGGAACCTTATCAAATGCCTTGCTGAAGTCGATATACACCATATCCACAACTCGACCCTCATCAGATTTTCTAGTCACATCCTCAAAGAACTTGATAAGGTTTATGAGGCATGACCTGCCCCTCACAAAGCCGCGATGACTGTCTTTAGTAATTCAGTATGCTGTTGTTCCAGATGGTCATAAATCCCATTCTCAGAATCCTTTCTAACACCTTGCAGACGACAGACGTGAGAGTTACTGGTCTGTAATTGACAGGGATTTCCCTGTTTCCTTTCTTGAAGACAGGAATTACATTTGCATCTCTCCAGTCCTCAGGTACAGCTCCAGTGGAGAGGGAGGATGCAAAGATCTTCGCAAGTGGCGAAGCAATTGCACTTCTGGTTTTCCAAAGCAGCCGAGGATAAATCTGGTCCGGGCCTGGTCAAGTCAATCTTAATGTTTGACAAAATTTTCAGCACATCAGCTTCCTCTATCTCAATCCATTCCAGCATGCACACCTGCTCTACAAAGGTTTCATTCACTACAAAGTTCGTTTCTTTCGTAAAGACAGAAGCAAAAAAACTCATTTAGGGCTTCCCCTACCTCCTCAAACTCCACACACAAATTCCCTATGCTATCCCTGATCGGCCCTACTCTTTCTTTGACCATTCTCTTTTTCCTCACATAAGTGTAAAATTGCTTTGTATCCTCCCTAATCTGTTCTGCCAAGCCTTCTCGTGCCCCCTCCTGGCTCTCCTCAGATCATTTTTGACCTCCTTCCTCGCCTGCCTGTAATCCTCTAGAGCTGAGCTTGACCCTAGCTTCTTCCATCTTATATAACCTACCTTTTTCCTTTTAACGAGAAGCTCTACCGCTCTCGTCATGCAAGGTTCCTTTATCTTACCACTTCTTGCCTTTCTCAGAGGGACATATTTTTTCATCATTTGCAATGACCTATCCTTAAACATTCTCCACACGTCTATAGTGCTTTACACGTGGAGCAATTGCTCCCAATCCATCCTTCCTAACTCATGTCTAATCACATCATAGTTTCCTCTTCCCCAATTAAATATTCTCCCATTTTGCTTAATCCTCTCCTTCTCCATAGTATTGCAGAATGTGAGGCAGTTGTGGTCACTATCACCAAAAGGCTCTCCCACCACAAGATCTGCACCGGCCCGTTTCCGAGCACCAAGTCTAGAATGGCCTCTCCTCTCGTCGACCTGTCAACGTACTGAGTTCGGAAACCCTCCTGAACACACCTCACAAAAACAGCTCCATTCAAATCTTCTGCTTGAAGGAGGTTCCAATCAATGTTGGGAAAGTTAAAGTCACCCATTACAACGACCCTACTCCGTCCACACGTTTCCAAAATCTACCGACCTACGCTTTCTTCCATCTCCCTGCTGCTCTTGGGGGGCCTGTAGTAAACTCCTAAAGAAGTGATTGCTCACTTGCTGTTCCTAATTTCCACCCATACTGACTCGGTAGGCAGATCTTCCTCGACAATGGAAGCTTCTGTAGCTGTGACACCCGCTCTGATTAGTAGTGCTGCACCCACTCATCTTCCCCCCCCTCCCTATACTTTTTAACTGTTCTAACCTCCGGAGCATTCAGCAACCATTCCTGCCCCTGAGAAACCCATGTCTCTGTTATGACCACAACATCACAGCACCAGGTACTGATCCATGCTCTAAGTTCATCACTTTTATTCCCGATACTCCTTGTGTTAAAGCAAACACACTTTAACTGATCACTTGGTTCCATCCCTGGAAAGTCCTTCCCTCTAGCTGGTTTACCTCTTGTTGTTGCCTCATCTGCATCAACTCTCACCTCCGGTATACAGCTCAGGTTCCCACCCCCCTTCCATACAGCCCCCGTGTCATGGCTCTCACAGAATCACAGCTTCTGGTCTTCAAACAGTTCGATTCGCTGCACGTGACATCAAGCAAAAGCTGAACACCGTATGTACGACAACGGAAAAGGATCCTGGCACCATTACTGCAATACAACTGAAAACCTGTACTGAACAACACATTGTGAGCACGGAGAAGCTGTTTCACTCCAGCTCGTACTCTGACATATACCTGGCAATGCAGCAAATGACTCAACTATATCTAGTTTCCCAATAGGAGAAGAATTAAAATTTGACCCAATGCCACGCATTAATTCCCATCATGGCAATCAAAATCATTGAAATTCTGTTCGACTTACCCGTAAATCATCACAGAAATAACCTCTCAGCGTGGTTTCCCATCGGTCGCCATGTGGAGATGGTGCTGTTGTGGAAATGTCAATGGATTTCTAATCCAGACTAGGATAACACTCTGGTATGTCGTGGAAGTCAGAATCAATTAACACATTGTCAAAGTTGAAGAGCAATATGCTTCACCAATGTACTGTCAGAAAGCAAATCTCCTCAACTTCTTTGGTATGGCATAAGGCTGACTCGAGACACAATCATAAAATTCACTCTTAATTGTTCTCTAAAAAAAACACAGGCAAAACATTTAGTATCTTAACCAACTTCGACATCTTAAACTATAAAACTGAATTGAATCCTTATCTGTCGGAAACGTGTCGGAAAAGAGGCGGTAAATTTATTCCTTTCAACCATACAAAGACAGACTTCCTCGCATCTGAGAGCTTGGAACAAAATTTGAAGAACTCCCCACAAACTGCACAGCAACAGGTGTAGGCCTTCCCATCCATGAGCCTCCACCCATTCAGTTTTTGGCTGTGCATTTTATTTATCGAACAAAGTTAGAATTTATGAACTGCAGCCATCACTTCCAGCACCGCCCCCTCCTTATCCCCTCGCCTCGTGGTTTGCTTCTTCGATTCAATGCAAGGATGGCTGGTATCTTCGCACCACACCATAGAGTTGCGAACTACCCAGTCCTTTTAAACTCAGGGTCTATGTTTCTACAGCCTTACGAGGTAGAGAATTCCACAATGTCACCAGTCTGTGAGTGCACACAATTATTCTCATCTCAATCCTGCGTGACCAGTCTCTCCCTAATAATGTGATCTCTTGTTTTAGACATTCCAGCCACGTGAATTATCAACCCTACCTCTAAGGTTTCTCGTCCTGACAGAATGTTAGGTATTTCACTGGCATCTCCACTCAATTTCCGAAACCCTATGTAATGCAGGTCCATTTGACCAAATCTTCACTCACAGAACAAGCTTGCCATCCCAGTCAGAGATCAATCTGATCCCCGTTCACTGCATACCCTCAATATCATTTTTGTCCCTTAATAGGTAAGGAAACCAGAAATGCACACAATAATGCACAAAGTTCGAGATGACACCTCACAATGTCCTGGACCACTGCAGTAAGGCTACTTTACCGCTGTATTCAACTGCCCTTGAAATAAAGCTCGACACACTATTTAGCTTCCTACATGCTCTTTGTTCATGCAATGCTGCCTTCAGTAACTGGTGCACAAGGAGATCCAGCTCCTTTTCAACGTTACACCTAACCTCTTGGTGGATCTACATACACGGATCATCATGAAAATGCCATTTTCCATATTGAGTTCTTGCTTCACAACTCGCTGCCCGACATTGACCTCAGAAGTCGGTGAAGATGACAACAAAATAATAAATGTACGGATCTTAATGGACCAACCATCAATCGCTTTAAAAAAAAATGACAGGCTGTCATTCTATTGCTCCCAACCAAAGTTTTCAATATGAAATCTAAACAAATTGCTCTTCCTCTGCCACGTATTTTCTTATTCACACCATTTGTTTAATCATATTGCAACATTCTTACCTCCTCCTCGGCAAATCATATTCAGTGTCTTTTACGATATCAGCTGATCTGGGAAATATTTTATTTGATACCCGCTATCAAATATTTAATATCCATTCCGAAGAATTGCGTTCAAGAAATAATATCTACAAGGTCTCTATAATCATTGCTTTCCACTCCAGAAAAACTTCATGTTCCATCGCAATATTTCCTGTCATCTCTCCCGTTCAATATCCGTGCCAATATATCATATGCAGCAATTTCAGACTAGACTTGAGAACTGATTATAAATCTTGCTGAAAATCCAAATCTACTGCATGCATTGCTTGTCCAAGATACATTTGCCATCGGTTTCTCAAAGATAATTCTTTAATAACTCGGCACTGAAGTGTTTGGATCCATTTCTTTTGAATTAATTTAGTCTACCAACTCTGTGTTATTGTATTCTCGAAAGGAGAGTCTTGTGTTTTCCTGACTGTTCCTTTGCTGCTTTTGCAGACTGCATGTCCCCACGATTTCCCGGTCACTATAATAAATAGTGTGGTAGAAACAATGACCGCAGGTGCTGGATCCATTTTCTGCATTAGTGGTGCTGGAAGAGCACAGCAGTTCAAGCAGCATCCGAGGAGCAGTAAAATTGACGTTTCGGGCAAAAGCCCTTTATCAGGAATACAGGCAGAGAGCCTGAAGGGTGGAGAGATTAGTGGGAGGAGGGTGGGAGTGGGGAGAAAGTAGCATAGAGTACAATAGGTGAGTGAGGGAGGGGATGAAGGTGATGGGTTAAGGGGGAGTGTGGAGTGGATTGGTGGAAAAGACGATAAGTCAAGGGGACAGTGCTGAACTGGAAGTTTGGAAATTTAGTGAGGTGGGGAAGAGGGAAATGAGGAAAATGTTGAAGTCCACATTGATGCCCTGGGGTTGAAGTGAACCGAGGCGGAAGGTGAGGCGTTCTTCCTCCAGGCTTCAGGTGTTGAGGGAGCGACGGTGAAGGAGGCCCAGTACCTCCATGTCCTTGGCAGAGTGAGAGGGGGAGTTGAAATTTTGGGCCACAGGGCGGAGTGGTTGATTGGTGCGGGTGTCCCAGAGATGTTCCCTAAAGCACTCTGCTAGGAGGCGTCCAGTCTCCCCAATGTCGAGCAGACCGCATCAGGAGCAACGGATATAATAAATGATATTGGTGGATGTGCAGATAAAACTTTGATGGATGTAGAAGGCTCCTTTAGGTCCTTGGATGGAGGTGAGGGAGGAAGTGTGGGCGCAGTTCCATCTCACCCCAGTTCCAAACTTCCAGCTCAGCACTGTCCCCGATACTTGTCCTACTTGCTTCTCATCTATTCCACCAAACCACTCCCCCACCCCCCACGACCTATCACCTTCATCCCTAGCATACTCATCCAATTGTCTCTGTGCAAACAGCAGCATGGAACCTAGAATATTGAACATTACAACGCAGTACGGAGTTAAAACCTCACACAACACCAGGTTGTAGCTCAGCAGGTTTATTTGGAAGCATTGGCTTTCGGAGTACTGCTCCTTCATTAGGTGGTTGTGGAAAGTTAGAGCGAAGGACACAAAATTTAAACCGAAGTTTACAGTGAAATTTAAATGAAGTGATACTGAGAAAAAGATGTGGATTGTTTGTTAATTATGTCATTTTTTTTAGAATGACCACGTGTTTTCAGTTATTTTATGTGTAAATCGCAAAACGTTTTTAAAAGTAACAGTTTTAATTGAACTTTAATCATGCAAGTACCAGTGGTGATGACCTCAATCGGGACCTTAGCTGCATATCACATGGTAGGTGACCCAATTGCCCTGGTAACACAGACATAGACACACACACACACACACACACACACACACACACACACACACACACACACACACACACACACACACACACACACACACCACACACACTTCCACAGACACACGCACTCTCCTACAGACCCATACATTCATGAATACCGTATCTCATAAGCTCAGTCATACACACCCACAATCTCACACTCACCATCTCAGAAATTTATACCCCTTTACACTCAATCCTCACACGGACGCACTCTCTCACAGATACTCCCAATCACACCTGTTCCCCTCCCCCCTCCCCCGACCCACTCCAGGACAGACTCGCGCACATGCACACATATACATATACGTTTGTAGGGTGTACTTACAGAATTATTTTTTACTTTGCTCAAAAACTCCATGAATCATTGTAAGGTTCAATAAATCCGTTATATTTACCTGAGAACCAGTCTGGCCACTGTGGCACAGACAGTCTGACAAAGGGCAACTTACACCTTCAATGCATTATATAGGCCAGCGTGACACCAGTTGTTAAAGCTCACTTGAGAATCTAACTTTTAAAAAGATTTTGCGATTTACCTGTGAAAGAACTGAAAGTAACATGGCCATTTTAAAACATTGGACTGAACAAACAATCCATATCTTTTCAACATATAATTTCAGTGACAAATCAGTGTAAACTTTTACTATAAGTCTTAATTCTTACAACTTTATTCTCCACAAACATCTGATGAAGGAGCAGTGTTCTGAAATCTCGTCCTTCCAAACAAACCTGTTGGACTATCACCTGGTGCTGTGTGATTTTTAATTTTGTACACCCCAGTCCAGCACCAGCATCTCCACATCACAATGCAGTGCAGGCCTGTCAGCCCTCGATATTGTTGACCAGTCAAACGTAAGCCAATCTATCCAATACAAGTCCAGTTGCATTCGTATATCAATCCAATGACCATTTTACTGTTTTAAGGTTGGCGAAAATAGTATTGATGCAGGAAGTGTGTTTTACGGCTTACTACACTGAACAAAGAAACGACCACTGACATCTATCAAATATCTATCAGCCCTCAATTTGAAGCTATATACTCTCACACTATCCATGAACAACCGGCGTAAAAGTTTGTCCAAACTGTCTATCATTCTACGTACCTTTCATATCCAAATTTATTCTCCTTTCACATTCTACACTCGAGCAACAAGAACTTCAAGTCCCTCAGGCTTTCCTCATATTGCCATCCTTCAATACCAGTCAAAATCCAACTAAATGTCCTCCAAATCTTCTGCAAAGCTTCCACAATCTTTCTATAAAGAGGTGTCCAAAAGTTTCTGCAATGATATAAGTGCGGCTGCAGTAGAGTATTTTTTTTAATAGTTGTAGCATTTCCTCAAGGTCCCGATACTAAATTCCTCGAAAATAGTAGTGAACACACTGTATAATTTATTAACAACACTATCAAAATGAGTCGAAATATTCAGGAAAGTGTACACATGGACACGGAGTTCTCTCTACTCATCTACCCAACCCATAATCTCACCATTCGACCAGTAATATTTGTACGCATTGTTCCTTCCAAAGTGAATTACCTGACACTTGACAGCATTAAACTCCATTTGCCACAGCTCAGCCCAGCTCTGCAGATTATTGATTTCCCTCTGTAACCTGAAACACCATGCAACAGTATCCACAAACCTGACTACCTTAGTTTTTGGAGCAAATTTACTCTGAAATCCTTCTACGCCTTCATCCAGGTTATTTATAAACATGACAAACATCACTGGCCTAAATTTAGATCCTTGCAATAACCACTGGTAATTGAACAAAAGGACGAACATTTCCCATGAACCACCCCCCTCTGTTTTCTTTCAGTCATCCATATTCTGATACAAATCGCTGAATCACTCTTAATCCCCTGCCTCTGTAATATGTGCAAAAGCGTACTGTGGGGAAATCTATCAAAGGCCTTACTGAAATCCACATACATTATATTATTCTCTTTCACCTCTTTGGTTATCTCAAATAACTCAATAAGGTTCGTCAGGCGTGACTTATGCTTCACAGCACTTTGTTTTGTATCCCTAATTAATGTTTTCGTTTATAAGTGATTATAAATCATATTTCTTGCAAACTTTTCCAACACTTTCCGAACAATCGACGTCAGTTTCCCAGATCTGTAATTACAAAGGTTGCCCACTCCACTTCTTGAACAATGGGAGAACACTTGCTATCCTCCAGTCTTCTTTACCTATTCTTGTCCAGAACATAGAGATGAAAACCATATGCTCTGCAATCTCCTCCCTGGCTTCCCAGAAAATCCTGGAATAAATCCCACCCTTCACAGGGGACTTAATTATTCTCAAACTTCCAAAAACGTGTTTGCTTCTACTAAACATAATCTTTTGTGTATTCATTACAATATCGTTTGCAAATTATCTCAATCTTGTTCCCGTTGGTATATTCGTAATACAATGTCACGATTGTCCAAACATACTACTTATCTTTGGATATCAGATGAATTAAACTGCTTGGGGTAGTAATCTTCCCATTCATTTGAAACCGACTGGGAAACACCTTCCAATATTTTTTGATGTTTATATCCATAGCAGCCACATTAGTTCCCTTTTGAACTGTATACTGCTCCCAAAAAAAACATTCGAAGTATTACCTATCCACATTCTGTGGCAGAGGTCTCAACTCCCTCTCGTCATTCCCTGGGGGAAGGCATTTCTCCACATTTTAGTCCTGCAGGTGTATTTCCATTATGACCTCACCTTGGCTTCTAAATGCTCTTTATCTTTGGAGAACATGCTTCCTGCTTTGAAACCGTCTGGTACTTTTTGAAAGTTTTATGGTTTTACATACGGCCCAGAATTCCAACTTCACTTTTCTGTTTTCACCTGTAAACTATGGTCGCGCTCCTGACTAAAAAATAACCTCCATCACAGTCTGAACATTCGTCTGCAGTAAATAAACTAATTGATTCATTAAACTCTCGGAAAGAAAATTCACCTTTGCCTCTGTCTGAAATGAATGCAAACATGTCTGGGGTATCAGACTACGACGTTGTGCAATCTTTATTCTGTAGATAGACCCACAGTGTCATTAGAAAAGAATGACAGAACTTGGAAAAGGTGTCATTGGGGCAAACGTGTTAAAATTCCATATTGGTTGGGTTGAAGGTTTGAAGGAAAACTGCAAGTGTTGGTATTCGCATGTCTCTGTTACCCTTGACCTTCCACATATTGATGCGCATTCGCTTGTCTATGGAAAGTGTTCAAGATCCATTATGTAACTTTTGCAATTCAGCCATGAAACATTGGGGCAACTTTGCTTTGGCCATGCCGGATAAGTTTCAGAGCATATGGTTCACATGTGGATTGTGTGGGAGACTTTGGAACGCTGCTTTGTCCTGGATGGTTTCAAGCCTCTTAATTCTTGTTGCTGACGCACTCATCCGGGCAAGTCGAGATTGTTCCATCACTGTCCTGGCATATGCTTTGGCAACGGTGGAAAGGCAGGGGTGGTGGGTTTGGACAGCGGAGCCAGACTGAAGTTTAATCGCAAGATCTTCTACTAATCAGGCATGTTCTGACCAGTTTCTTTTACTGTTGGTCCCGAACAGGAATTTGACGGGACGGCCGATGGAGTACTGCATGAGGGTCTGATCTTGACAATGTAGCAAACGTGTGACTGCAGTCGAGAAGATGTCGAGGATATTCAATGGGATGTTGTCGAGGAAGTGGCAGTTTATCTCTGCAGAGAGACTGGATTATCTAAGTTTGATTTCTCTGCAGCAGAGGATGTTGAGTGGGCACTGACAAATGGGTATAAAGTCTTGGAGGATTCGACACATTGAATATGCAGCAGCTGTATCCCTTTGTTGCAGTCTCAATAACAAGGGCATATTTTATTCACGTGAAAGGCAGGCGACGGATAGAGGAGATACGAGAATATCCCTTCCTTCTATGGGTACAATGTGCATGCCGTATTTGAGGGTTGGAAAATCACAGCCTTTATGAATGTACTTGATTTGAAATGTCATAACATTCAAGGGTGTGGGCCGAGTGCATGACAGAAGGACTCTTGTTGAGGACGGCTCAGCTCCGACACGATGGGACGAACGGTCTCTTCTATAACTACATGTTTCAGTGAGGTAAAGACACTGTGGGCAGGATGGTAGAGGCAACAATCCTCCCAACATTGACGATAATTTCAAATATGAACTTGCAAATCCAAGGCATGCAAGATCACGGCGATAATGCAGGTGGGTGTGATGATAATTTGTTTGTGACCTACACAGAACAGATTGGCCGAAGGTGCTTTCCTGTGTCACAGTACTTTATGACGGTACGTCTTGTTGTTGGGGCAGTACATACTGAGCAGAAGTATGGTCGAAACTTTTTTGAAGTGCCCAGTCAATTCCTTCAAGCTATCCCATGTGCAATGTAGCCAATGTAAGTACAAACGAAATTAGCCACTTTCTGTGAAGTCTTTGTACGCAATCTCTGTGCTCTAATTTCCTTTAAAACCGCTTTCAGTATGGAACAACTTTTTGCACTGTCAATGCGTACCTATTTTAAACCATAACTCTCCACATGAAGTCTCTATGCAGAGAGACAATGTCGTTGACTCACCCTGTGAGGTTTCTGCGAGTGCACATGTACTTGGATCGAAAGAGGTTAACTGAACATAGTGGTTTTGTGATGGTAAACAATTCTATTAAGAATGGTTCAGTAAATGTGTGCGTTCAGTATATTTAATTAATGTGAGTTACAGAATTCCTTTATAATATCCCTGGGGTTTCTGCCTGACTGCCATAAAAACGGGGATCACTTCACTGGATCTCTCAGACTGAGAAAGAACACTATTTTGCAACGGTCGAAGGATTGCTCATGGACTTGATTGACATTGTATCTTTTTTCAAAGAGGAGTTTGAAATAAAAGGAGTTTTTCAAGATGTCGAAAAGATTTACTATCCCATTCTCGCGCTGCTATCAGTGTCCCTCGTAAGTATTCAGATATCGTGTCAATTCTCTTGGTAAGGACCATCACATTACCTTTTTGCTTTGTAACTGAAAATACGAACAACATGATATTAATGTTTTTAAATGATGTCTGCTTTGGAAACGGGTAACCTGAGTATGAAGCAACTGAAGTAGTCGCAGACGAAATGAAGACCAGATGGTCATATTTGTTTGCAATTCCGTTAGCAAAAAGTATGGACTTTAGACCAATTCCTCATGACGATGACATTTT